>NC_053038.3:19108100-19408100 GCF_002575655.3 Aegilops tauschii subsp. strangulata | reverse complement strand
TTGGCTCCCACATGTTCCACGATGATCTCATCGGATGAACCACGATGTCGGGGATTCAATCAATCCCGTATACAATTCCCTTTGTCAATCGGTATGTTACTTGCCCGAGATTCGATCGTCGGTATCCCAATACCTCGTTCAATCTCGTTACCGGCAAGTCTCTTTACTCGTTCCGCAACGCATGATCCCGTGGCTAACTCATTAGTCACATTGAGCTCATTATGATGATGCATTACCGAGTGGGCCCAGAGATACCTCTCCGTCATACGGAGTGACAAATCCCAGTCTCGATTCGTGCCAACCCAACAGACACTTTCGGAGATACCTGTAGTGCACCTTTATAGCCACCCAGTTACGTTGTGACGTTTGGTACACCCAAAGCATTCCTACGATATCCGGGAGTTGCACAATCTCATGGTCTAAGGAAATGATACTTGACATTAGAAAAGCTCTTAGCAAACGAACTACACGATCTTGTGCTATGCTTAGGATTGGGTCTTGTCCATCACATCATTCTCCTAATGATGTGATCCCATTATCAATGACATCCAATGTCCATGGTCAGGAAACCATAACCATCTATTGATCAACGAGCTAGTCAACTAGAGGCTTACTAGGGACATGTTGTGGTCTATGTATTCACACATGTATTACGGTTTCCAGTTAATACAATTATAGCATGAACAATAGACAATTATCATGAACAAGGAAATATAATAATAACCATTTTATTATTGCCTCTAGGGCATATTTCCAACAGTCTCCCACTTGCACTAGAGTCAATAATCTAGTTCACATCACTATGTGATTGTAATGAATCCAACACCCATGGGGTTTGTTCATATCTCGCTTGTGAGAGAGGTTTTTAGTCAACGGGTCTGAACCTTCCAGATCCGTGTGTGCTTTACAAATCTCTATGTCATCTTGTAGATGCAGCTACCACGCGCTACTTGGAGCTATTCCAAATAACTGCTCTACTATACGAATCCGGTTTACTACTCAGAGTCATCCGGATTAGTGTCAAAGTTTGCATCGACGTAACCCTTTACGACGAACTCTTTTACCACCTCCATAATCGAGAAAATTCCTTAGTCCACTAGATACTAAGGATAAGTTCGACCGCTGTCATGTGATCCATTCCCGGATCACTCTTGTACCCCTTGACTAATTCATGGCAAGGCACACTTCAGGTGCGGTACACAGCATAGCATACTGTAGAGCCTACGTCTAAAGCATAGGGGACGACCTTCGTCCTTGCTCTCTCTTCTGCCGTGGTCAGGTCTTGAGTCTTACTCAATACTCACACCTTGTAACACAGCCAAGAACTCCTTCTTTGCTGATCTATTTTGAACTCCTTCAAAAACTTGTCACGGTATGTATTCATTTGAAAGTACTATTAAGCGTTTTTGATCTATCCTTATAGATCTTGATGCTCAATGTTCAAGTAGCTTAATCCAGGTTTTCCATTGAAAAACACTTTTCAAATAACCCTGTATGCTTTCCAGAAATTCTACATCATTTCTGATCAACAATATGTTAACAACATATACTCATCAAAAATCTATAGTGCTCCCACTCACTTCTTTGGAAATACAAGTTTCTCATAAACTTTGTAAAAACCCAAAATCTTTGATCATCTCATCAAAGCGTACATTCCATCTCCGAGATGCTTACTCCAGTCCTTAGAAGGATTGCTGGAGCTTTGCATACTTGTTAGCATCTTTCAGGATTGACAAAACCATCTGGTTGTATCACATACAACCTTTCCTCAAGAAAATCATCGAGGAAACAATGTTTTGACATCCTATCTGCAAGATTTCATAAATAATGCAGTAACTGCTAATATAGTTCCAACAGACTCTTAGCATCGCTACGAGTGAGAAAAGCTCATCGTAGTCAACTCCTTGAACTTGTCGGAAAACATCTTAACGACAAGTCGAGCTTTCTTAATGGTGACACTTACCATCATTGTCCGTCTTCCTTTTTAAAATCCATCTGCACCCAACAGCCTTACGACCATCAAGTAGTTCTTCCAAAGTCTACACTTTGTTTTTATACATGGATCCTCTCTCGGATTTTATGGCCTCGAGCCATTCGTCGGAATCCAGGCCCACCATCGCTTCTCCATAGCTCGTAGGTTCATTGTTGTCTAGCAACATGACTTCCAAGACAGGATTATGTACCACTCTGAAGTAGTACGCATCCTTGTCGACCTACGAGGTTTGGTAGTGACTTGATCAGAAGTTTCATGATCACTATCATAAGCTTCCACTTCAATTGGTGTAGGTGCCACAGGAACAACTTCCTGTGCCCTGCTACACACTAGTTGAAGTCATGGTTCAATAACCTCATCAAGTCTCCACCATCCTTCCACTCAATTCTTTCGAGAGAAACTTTTCCTCGAGAAAGGACCCGTTTCTAGAAACAATCACTTTTGCTTCCAGATCTGAAATAGGAGGTATACCCAACTGTTTTGGGTATTCTATGAAGATGCATTTATCCGCTTTGGGTTCGAGCTTATCAGCCTGAAACTTTTTCACATAAGCGTCGCAGCCCCAAACTTTTAAGAAACGACAGCTTAGGTTTCTCTAAACCATAGTTCATACGGTGTCGTCTCAACGGAATTGCGTGGTGCCCTATTTAAAGTGAATGCGGTTGTCTCTAATGCCTAACCCATAAACGATAGTGTAATTCGATAAGAGACATCATGGTATGCACCATATCCAATAGGGTGCAGTTATGATGTTCGGACACACCATCACACTATGGTGTTCCAGGCGGTATTAGTCGTGAAACAATTTCCACTATTTCTTAATTGTGTGCCAAACTCGTAACTCAGATATTCATCTCTATGATCATATCACAGACATTTTATCCTCTTGTCACGACGATCTTCAACTTCACTCTGAAATTACTTGAACCTTTCAATAATTCAGACTTGTGTTTCATCAAGTAAATATACTCAGCATCTACTCAAATCATCTGTGAAGCAAGAACATAACGATATCCACTGCATGCCTCAGCACTCATTGGACTGCACACATCAAAATGCATTACTTCCAACAAGTTGCTTTCTTGTTCCATCTTACTGAAAACGAGGCCTTTCAGTCATCTTGCCCATGTGGTATGATTTGCATGTCTCAAGTGATTCAAAATCAAGTGAGTCCAAACGATCCATCTGTATGGACTTTCTTCATGCATATATACTAATAGACATGGTTCGCATGTCTCAATCTTTTCAAAAACGAGTGAGTCCAAAGATCCATCAACATGGAGCTTCTTCATGCGTTTTTATCCCAATATGACTCAAATAGCAGTGCCAAGTATGTGGTACTATCATTACTATCTTATATCTTTTGGCATGAACATGTGTATCACTACGATCGAGATTCAATAAACCATTCATTTTAGGTGCAATACCATTTGAAGGTATTATTCAAAAGAGTAACCATTATTCTCCTTAAATGAATAACCGTATTGCGATAAACATAATCCAATCATGTCTATGCTCAACGCAAAAACCAAATAACAATTATTTAGGTTTAACACCAATCTCGATGGTAGAGGGAGCATGCGATACTTGATCACATCAACCTTGGAAACACTTCCAACACATATCGTCATCTCATCTTTAGCTAGTCTCCGTTTATTCCGCAGCTTTTATTTCGAGTTACCAACACTTAGCAACCGAACTGGTATCTAATACCCTGGTGCTACTAGGAGTACTAGTAAAGTACACATTAATATAATGTATATCCAATATACTTCTGTCGACCTTGCCTACCTTCTCATCTACCAAGTATCTAGGGTGGTTCTGCTTCAGTGACCGTTCCCCTCATTACAGAAGCACTTAGTCTCGGGTTTGGGTTCAACCTTGGGTTTCTTCACTAGAGCAGCAACTGATTTGCCGTTTCATGAAGTATCCCTTCTTTCCCTTGCCCTTCTTGAAACTAGTGGTTTTACTAACCATCAACAATTGATGCTCCTACTTGATTTCTACTTTCGTGGTGTCAAACATCGCGAATAGCTCAAGGATCATCATATCTATCCCTGATTCGTTATAGTTCATCACGAAGCTCTAGTAGCTTGGTGGCAGTGACTTTGGAGAACCATCACTATCTCATCTGGAAGATTAACTCCCACTCGATTCAAGCGATTGTAGTACTCAAACAATCTGAGCACATGCTCAACGGTTGAGCTTTTCTCCCTTAGTTTGTAGGCTTAAGAAACTTGTCGGAGGTCTCATACCTCTTAACGTGGGCACGAGCCTAAAATCCCAATTTCAGCTCTTGGAACATCTCATATGTTCCGCGACGTTTCAAAATGTCTTCGGTGCCTCAATTCTAAACCGTTCAACATTACGCACTGAACTATCACGTAGTCATCAAAACGTGTATGTCAGATGTTCACAACATCCACAAACGACGCTCGAGGTTCAGCACACCGAGCGGTGCAATAAGGACATAAGCCTTCTGTGCAGCAATGAGGACAATCCTCAGTTTACGGACCCAGTCCGCATAATTGGTACTATCAACTTTCAACTAAATTTTCTCTAGGAACATATCTTAGTAGAACTAAAGCGTAAGCTACGACATAATTTGCAAAGACCTTTTGACTATGTTCATGATAATTAAGTTCATCTAATCAAATTATTTAATGAACTCCCACTCAGATAGACATCCCTCTAGTCATCTAAGTGATACATGATCCGAGTCAACTAGGCCGTGTCCAATCATCACGTGAGACAGACTAGTCATCATCGGTGAACATCTTCATGTTGATCGTATCTTCTATACGACTCATGTTCGACCTTTCGGTCTCTTGTGTTCCGAGGCCATGTCTGTACATGCTAGGCTCGTCAAGTCAACCTAAGTGTTTCGCATGTGTAAATCTGGCTTACACCCGTTGTATGCGAACGTTAGAATCTATCACACCCGATCATCACGTGGTGCTTCGAAACAACGAACCTTCGCAACGGTGCACAGTTAGGGGGAACACATTCTTGAAATTTTAGAGAGGGATCATCTTATTTATGCTACCGTCGTTCTAAGCAAATAAGATGTAAACATGACAAACATCACATGCAAATCATAAAGTGACATGATATGGCCAATATCATCTTGCGCCTTTTGATCTCCATCTTCGAGGCGCGGCATGATCACCTTCGTCACCGGCATGACACCAGGATCTCCATCGTCATGATCTCCATCATTGTCTCTTCATGAAGTTGTCTCGCCAACTATTACTTCTACTACTATGGCTAACGGTTAGCAATAAAGTAAAGTAATTACATGGCGTTTTTCATTGACACGCAGGTCATACAATAAATTAAGACAACTCCTATGGCTCCTGCCGGTTGTCATACTCATCGACATGCAAGTCGTGATTCCTATTACAAGAACATGATCAATCTCATACATCACATATATATAATTCATCACATCCTTTTGGCCATATCACATCACATAGCATACCCTGCAAAAACAAGTTAGACGTCTTCTAATTGTTGTTGCATGTTTTACGTGGCTGCTATGGGTTTCTAGCAAGAACGTTTCTTACCTACGCAAAAGCCACAACGGTGATATGTCAATTGCTATTTACCCTTCATAAGGACCCTCTTCATCGAATCCGATCCGACTAAAGTGGGAGAGACAGACACCCGCTAGCCACCTTATGCATCAAGTGCATGTCAGTCGGTGGAACCTGTCTCACGTAAGAGTACGTGTAAGGTCGGTCCGGGCCGCTTCATCCCACAATGCCGCCGAATCAAGATAAGACTAGTAACGGCAAGCAAATTGAACAAATCATCGCCCACAACTACTTTGTGTTCTACTCGTGCATAGAATCTACGCATAGACCTAGCTCATGATGCCACTGTTGGGGAACGTAGCAATAATTCAAAATTTTCCTACGTGTCACCAAGATCAATCTAGGAGATGCTAGCAACGAGAGAGAGGGAGTGCATCTTCATACCCTTGAAGATCGCTAAGCGGAAGCGTTACAAGAACGCGGTTGATGGAGTCGTACTCGCGGCGATTCAAATCGCAGAAGATCCGATCTAGCGCCGAACGGACGGCGCCTCCGCGTTCAACACACGTACAGCCGGGGGACGTCTCCTCCTTCTTGATCCAGCAAGGGGAGAGGAGAAGTTGAGGGAGAACTCCAGCAGCACAACGGCGTGGTGGCAATGGAGCTCGTGGTTCTCCGGCAGAGCTTCGCTAAGCACTACGGAGGAGGAGGAGGAGTTGGAGGAGGAGAGGGCTACGCCAGGCAAGGGGTACGGCTGCCCTCCCACCCCTCCACTATATATAGGGGCAAGGGAGAGGGGGGCCGGCCCCTTAGATCCCATCTGTTGGGAGGGGCGGCGGCCAGGGAGGGTGGCTTGCCCCCCAAGTCAAGGGGGGCGCCCCCTCCAGGGTTTCCTCCAACCCTAGGCGCATGGGCCCTAGGGGCAGGTTGGAGCCCAGCCCACTTAGGGGCTGGTTCCCTTCCACCTACAGCCCATAAGGCCCTCCGGGGCATGTGGACCCTCCCGGTGGACCCCCGGAACCCCTTCGGTGGCCCCGGTACAATAGCGGCATACCCCCGAACACTTCCGGTGACCGTATGATGACTTCCCATATATAAATCTTTACCTCCGGACCATTCCGGAACTCCTCGTGACGTCCGGGATCTCATCCGGGACTCCGAACAACCTTCGGTAACCACATACTATTTCCCATAACAACTCTAGCGTCACCGAACCTTAAGTGTGTAGACCCTACGGGTTCGGGAACCATGCAGACATGACCGAGACACCTCTCCGGCCAATAACCAATAGCGGGATCTGGATACCCATATTGGCTCCCACATGTTCCACGATGATCTCATCGGATGAACCACGATGTCGGGGATTCAATCAATCCCGTATACAATTCCCTTTGTCAATCGGTATGTTACTTGCCCGAGATTCGATCGTCGGTATCCCAATACCTCATTCAATCTCGTTACCGGCAAGTCTCTTTACTCGTTCCGTAATGCATGATCCCGTGGCTAACTAATTAGTCACATTGAGCCCATTATGATGATGCATTACCGAGTGGGCTCAGAGATACCTCTCC
This sequence comes from Aegilops tauschii subsp. strangulata, assembly GCF_002575655.3. Lineage (NCBI taxonomy): Eukaryota > Viridiplantae > Streptophyta > Magnoliopsida > Poales > Poaceae > Aegilops > Aegilops tauschii. The sequence goes on along the minus strand of NC_053038.3, from coordinate 19,401,000 downwards.
GTCATACGGAGTGACAAATCCCAGTCTCGATTCGTGCCAACCCAACAGACACTTTCGGAGATACCTGTAGTGCACCTTTATAGCCACCCAGTTACGTTGTGACGTTTGGTACACCCAAGGCATTCCTACGGTATCCGGGAGTTGCACAATCTCATGGTCTAAGGAAATAATATACTTGACATTAGAAAAGCTCTTAGCAAACGAACTACACGATCTTGTGCTATGCTTAGGATTGGGTCTTGTCCATCACATCATTCTCCTAATGATGTGATCCCGTTATCAATGACATCTAATGTCCATGGTCGGGAAACCATAACCATCTATTGATCAACGAGCTAGTCAACTAGAGGCTTACTAGGGACATGTTGTGGTCTATGTATTCACACATGTATTACGGTTTCCAGTTAATACAATTATAGCATGAACAATAGACAATTATCATGAACAAGGAAATATAATAATAACCATTTTATTATTGCCTCTAGGGCATATTTCCAACACATTAGTCATAAAGAACTGACATACTTATTGCAAAAATCCACAAGTCATCAAAAACCAAGCACTACACGCATGCTCCTAGGGGGATAGATTGGTAGGAAAAGACCATCGCTCGTCCCCGACCGCCACTCATAAGGAGGACAATCAAAGAACACCTCATGTTTCAAATTTGTTACATAACGTTTACCATACGTGCATGCTACGGGACTTGCAATCTTCAACACAAGTATTTCTCAAATTCACAACTATTCAACTAGCACAACTTTAATATTACTACCTCCATGTCTCAAAACAATCATTAAGCATCAAACTTCTCTTAGTATTCAACACACTCATAAGAAAGTTTTTACTATTCTTGAATACCTAGCATATTAGGATTTTTTTAAGCAAATTACCATGCTATTTAAGACTCTCAAAATAATCTAAGTGAAGCATGAGAGATCAATAGTTTCTATAAAACAAATCCACCATCGTGCTCTAAAATATATAAGTGAAGTACTAGAGCAAAAACTATATAACTCAAAAGATATAAGTGAAGCACATAGAGTATTCTAATAATTTCCGAATCATGTGTGTCTGTCTCAAAAGGTGTGTACTGCAAGGATGATTGTGGTAAACTAAAAAGCAAAGACTCAAATCATACAAGACGCTCCAAGCAAAACACATATCATGTGGTGAATAAAAATATAGCTCCAAGTAAAGTTACCGATGGAAGTAGACGAAAGAGGGGATGCCTTCCGGGGCATCCCCAAGCTTTGGCTTTTTGGTGTCCTTAGATTATCTTGGGGTGCCTTGGGCATACCGAAGCTTAGGCTCTTGCCACTCCTTATTCCATAATCCATCAAATCTTTTACCCAAAACTTGAAAACTTCACAACACAAAACTTAACAGAAAATCTCGTGAGCTCCGTTAGCGAAAGAAAACAAAACACCACTTCAAGGTACTGTAATGAACTCATTATTTATTTATATTGGTGTTAAACCTACTGTATTACAACTTCTCTATGGTTTATAAACTATTTTATTAGCCATAGATTCAGCAAAATAAGCAAACAACACACGAAAAACAGAATCTGTCAAAAACAGAACAGTCTGTAGTAATCTGTAACTAACGCAAACTTCAAGAACTCCAAAAATTCAGCCAAAATAGGACGACCTAGACAATTTGTTTATTGATCAGAAACAATTAGAATCAATATTTTATCACGTTCCGGTGATTTTTTAACAATTATTTTCGTGGACAGAAAGTTTCTGTAATTTTCAGCAAGATCAAATAACTATCATCCAAGAAGATCCTATGGGTTAAACTTGGCACAAACACTAACTAAAACATAAAAAACATCTTACCAGAGGCTAGATCAAATATTTATTCCTAAACAGAAGCAAAAAGCAAAAAACTAAAAATAAAATTGGGTTGCCTCCCAACAAGCGCTATCGTTTAACGCCCCTAGCTAGGCATAAGATTTCAATGATGCTCACAAGAAAGACAAGAATTGAGGCACAAAGAAAGCATCATAAAACACGTGACAAACACATATAAGTCTAACATATTTCCTATGCATAGGCATCTTATAGGCAAACAAATTATCAAGGCAAGCAAAAACTAGCATATGCAAGGAAGCGGAAAGAAACAATAGCAATCTCAACATAACGTGAGGTAATTTAGTAACATGAAAATTTCTACAACCATATTTTCCTCTCTCATAATAATTACATGTAGGATCATAAGCAAATTCAACAATATAGCTATCACAAAACATATGCTTAACACGATCCACATGTATGCAAAGTTGACACTCTTCCAAAATAGTGGGATTAACGTTAACTAAAGTCATGACCTCTCCAAAGCCACTTTTATCAAAAATTTCATAAGATTGAACATTCTCCAAATATGTGGGATCTAAAGTTGACACTCTTCCAAACCCACTTTCAATAATATTGCAAACACTATTATCAATCTCATATTCATCATGGGGCTTAAATAAATTTTCAAGATCATAAGAAGAACTATCACCCCAATCATGATCATTGCAACAAGTAGAGGACATAGCAAAACTAGCATCCCCAAGCTTAGGGTTTTGCATATTTTTAGCACAATTGACATCAATAGAATTTATAGTAAAATCATTGCAATCATGCTTTTCATCGAAGGAACTACCAAGTATGGGTGCAATAGCAACGATCTCTTGTTTAACATAAGGAACTATAGCAAATTCATCTTCATAAATATTGGCATCATGGCCACAAGAATAGCAAGCATCATGTTCATCAAGGGACATTTCAATCAAATCATCGGAATCATCATTATCTATAGATTCATGCATATCATTATTTTCTTCCAAAGCAACAGTCATTCTCTCAATAAATTCTTTGACATAGACATTATGAGCATAGTTTTCATAGCAATATTTAAGTATGTCAAATTTTCAGATTCATAGAGAGTAATATCATACTTTTCAATCAAAAAAGCAACTTCATAAGCACCCTTAAAAGCAATAAATTCTTCAATTTGTTCGATATGATAGTAACTATAAACACCCTTTGCATAAGAAGATAAGATTTCATTATCATTAAACTCACATAGGTAGGGAAGGTGTTTTTTTAGGGTTCTTAGAGCAACAAGTAAAATCAAAAATTTCACAAAGATTCCAAGCATAACATAGCAATCTGTTTATTTGATTCCATAAGAGTTTCCCTTTTTCAGACAAACGGTGACGCACGAAATGAGCATGCTCATCTAAAGATTTCCCATCAACTAGGCTAGTTGGGGTTTCAGCACGAGCGCATAAGGATCGAAGATTATCCAAGTAGAACACTTTAAGTGGATCCATATCAATAGATTTTTAGCAAGCAAAGATGCAAGCAAATAGAAGGCACATGGAAACACAAACAAAAGGACATACGGGAAGAAGGCGAAGAAAAGGCGAATAAAACGGCAAGGGTGAAGTGGGGGAGAGGAAAACGAGAGGCAAATGGCAAATAATGTAATGTGGGAGAGCGGGAGATAAGGGTTTGTGATGGGTACTTGGTATGTTGACTTTTGCGTAGACTCCCCGGAACGGCACCAGAAATCCTTCTTGCTACCTCTTGAGCACTGCGTTGGTTTTCCCTTGAAGAGGAAAGGGTGATGCAGTAAAGTAGCGTAAGTATTTCCCTCAGTTTTTGAGAACCAAGGTATCAATCCAGTAGGAGGCCACGCACGAGTCCCTCGCACCTACACAAACAAATAAATCCTCGCAACCAACGCAATAAAGGGGTTGTCAATCCCTTCACGGTCACTTACGAGAGTGAGATCTGATAGATATGATAAGATAATATTTTTGGTATTTTTATGATAAAGATGCAAAGTAAAATAAAAGCAAAATAAAAGGCAATGGAAATAGCTTGTTGTTGGAAGATTAATATGATGGAAAATAGACCCGGGGGCCATAGGTTTCACTAGTGGCTTCTCTCATGAGCATAAGTATTACGGTGGGTGAACAAATTACTGTTGAGCAATTGACAGAATTGAGCATAGTTATGAGAATATCTAGGTATGATCATGTATATAGGCATCACATCCGAGACAAGTAGACCGACTCCTGCCTCCATCTACTACTATTACTCCACACATCGACCGCTATCCAGCATGCATCTAGAGTATTAAGTTCATAAGAACAGAGTAACGCTTTAAGCAAGATGACATGATGTAGAGGGATAAACTCATGCAATATGATATAAACCCCATCTTGTTATCCTCGATGGCAACAATACAATACGTGCCTTGCTGCCCCTACTGTCACTGGGAAAGGACACCGCAAGATTGAACCCAAAGCTAAGCACTTCTCCCATTGCAAGAAAGATCAATCTAGTAGGCCAAACCAAACTGATAATTCGAAGAGACTTGCAAAGATAACCAATCATACATAAAAGAATTCAGAAGATTCAAATATTGTTCATAGATAAACTTGATCATAAACCCACAATTCATCGGTCTCAACAAACACACAGCAAAAGAAGATTACATCGAATAGATCTCCACGAGAGAGGGGGAGAACATTGTATTGAGATCCAAAAAGAGAGAAGAAGCCATCTAGCTACTAACTATGGACCCGAAGGTCTGAGGTAAACTACTCACACTTCATCGGAGAGGCTGTGGTGTTGATGTAGAAGCCCTCCGTGATGGATGCCCCCTCCGGCGGAGCTCCAAAACAGGCCCCAAGATGGGATCTCATGGATACAGAAGGTTGCGGCGGTGGAATTAGGTTTTTGGCTCCGTATCTGATCGTTTGGGGGTACGTAGGTATATATAGGAGGAAGGAGTACGTCGGTGGAGCAACGTGGGGCCCACGAGGGTGGAGGGCGCGCCCAGGGGGGTAGGCGTGCCCCCCTACCTCGTGGCTTCCTGCTTGATTTCTTGACGTAGGGTCCAAGTCCTCTGGATCATGTTCGTTCCGAAAATCACGTTCCCGAAGGTTTCATTCCGTTTGGACTCCGTTTGATATTCTTTTTCTGCGAAACTCTGAAATAGGCAAAAAACAACAATTCTGGGCCGGGCCTCCGGTTAGTAGGTTAGTCCCGAAAATAATATAAAAGTGGATAATAAAGCCCAATAATGTCTAAAACAGAAGATAATATAGCATGGAGCAATCAAAAATTATAGATACGTTGGAGACGTATCACCCCCCTCCTGATTTTTTCTAGGTTAAAATGACCTATATACCAAAAGATGGGCACAACCCACCAGGGCGAGCGTGGGGGCCCTGGCGTGCCCAGGTGGGTTGTGCCCACCTGGTGGGCCCCCTCTGGTAGTTATCGGCTCCAGTAATTCTTAAATATTCCATAAAATTTCTCTGTGAAGCTTCAACTTATTTGGAGATGTGCAGAATAGGTAACTCAGACGGGCTTTTTTTAGATCCAGAAGTCCAGCTGTCGGTATTCTCCCTCTTTGCGTAAACCTTGCATATTATGAGAGAAACGGCATTAGAAATACTCCAAAAAGCATTATTATTTATAAAAACATTTTAAATAACACTAGGAAATTATGATGCAAAATGGACGTATCACCCCTACATTAATGATATGCGGTTGCCGAGGAACCTACTCCAGCCCCAGCCATAGACGCAGTCATCCTCCCCCGGCCCCTTTATCCTCTTCGCACCATGCCCGCCATGGCCTCCTCGTGCTCCAAAGCCCTCTGGGACACCCTCTCCTCGAAACAGAAGAATGATGTCTACTACACAACCTTTTTCTTGTAGATGTTGTTGGGCCTCCAAGTGCAGAGGTTTGTTGGACAGTAGCAAATTTCCCACAAGTGGATGACCTAAGGTTTATCAATCCGTGGGAGGCGTAGGATGAAGATGGTCTCTCTCAAGCAACCCTGCAACCAAATAACAAAGAGTCTCTTGTATCCCCAACACACCCAATACAATGGTAAATTGTATAGGTGCACTAGTTCGGCGAAGAGATGGTGATACAAGTGCAATATGGATGGTAGATATAGGTTTTTGTAATATGAAAATATAAAAACAGCAAGGTAACTAATGATAAAAGTGAGCACAAACGGTATTGCACTGCTTCGAAACAAGGCCTAGGTTCACACTTTCACTAGTGCAAGTTCTCTCAACAATAATAACATAATTGAATCATATAACTATCCCTCAACGTGCAATAAAGAGTCACTCCAAAGTCACTAATAGCGGAGAACAAACGAAGAGATTATTGTAGGGTACGAAACCACCTCAAAGTTATCCTTTCTGATCGATCTATTCAAGAGTCCGTAGTAAAATAACACGAAGCTATTCTTTCCGTTCGATCTATCCTAGAGTTCGTACTAGAATAACACCTTAAGACACAATTAAACCAAAACCCTAATGTCACCTAGATACTCCAATGTCACCTCAAGTATCCGTGGGTATGATTATACGATATGCATCACACAATCTCAAATTCATCTATTCACAACACAAAGAATTTCAAAGAGTGCTCCAAAGTTTCTATCGGAGAGTCAAGACGAAAACGTGTGCCAACCCCTATGCATAAGTTCACAAGGTCACTGAACCCGCAAGTTGATCACCAAAACATACATCAAGTAGATCACGTGAATATCCCATTGTCACCACAGATAAGCACATGCAAGACATACATCAAGTGTTCTCAAATCCTTAAAGACTCAATCCGATAAGATAACTTCAAAGGGAAAACTCAATCCATTACAAGAGAGTAGAGGGGGAGAAACATCATAAGATCCAACTATAATAGCAAAGCTCGCGATACATCAAGATCATGCCAAATCAAGAACACGAGAGAGAGAGAGAGAGAGAGAGAGATCAAACACATAGCTACTGGTACATACCCTCAGCCCTGACGGTGAACTACTCCCTCCTCGTCATGGAGAGTGCCGGGATGATGAAGATGGCCACCGGTGATGGATCCCCCCTCCGGCAGGGTGCCGGAACAGGGTCCCGATTGGTTTTTGGTGGCTACAGAGGCTTGCGGCGGCGGAACTCCCGATCTAGGTTATTTTCTGGAGGTTTGGGGATATATAAGAGGTGTTGGCGTCGGGAACAAGTCAGGGGGGTTCACGAGGCGGCCATGAGGTAGGGGGCGCGCCCAGGGGGGTAGGGCGCGCCCTCCACCCTCGTGGTGGCCTCGGGACTCTTCTGGTCCATCTCCGATGCTCCATGGGCTTCTTATGGTCCAAAACTAATCTCCGTAAATTTTCAGGTCAATTGGACTCCGTTTGATATTCCTTTTCTGCGATACTCAAAAACAAGGAAAAAACAGAAACTGGCACTGGGCTCTAGGTTAATAGGTTAGTCCCAAAAATCATATAAAATAGCATATAAATGCATATTAAACATCCAAGATGGATAATATAATAGCATGAATACTTCACAAATTATAGATACGTTGGAGACGTATCAAAGAACGAGATGGCTGCCATTGTTGTCGGCTGGCAGACCGGCAGACGGAGGCCAACGATGCCCAAATGAAGGAGGAGTCAGCGCCACCCTCCTCATCGTTGCTTGACGGCCTCACCATCTGCGAGGCCCATACGCACTACACGGATATGCCGCGGGAGGAGCAGGAGGCCAAGTTCCGACAGGCGCAGGTCGACCAGGCCTACAACCTCGGCCTCCTCGAGGAGCACCGACGCGCGGAGGAGCAACTCATGCCGGCACGACCATCATGTCGGACGTGGACGTGGCGGAGTAGGAGGTGCCGGTCGACTTCGGCCGCTACCCCCATGAAATCCGTCGTGACCGCTGGCGGTACCGCCAACGTCAGACGGAGTTAGAAGCCGCCTACAGGGAGTTCTTTGAGGCGGCGGATGAGGTGTGGGGCAAGATCGACGAGGAGGAGAAGACTAAGCATAACTAGTGGTGGGAAGGGGTTGTTGCCTTCCCACCCACCCGGGTTCAAGGCATGATACTTGCAATTTGGGTTTGTTGTACCGATTATACTGTAGGGGCTCCCTTATCACCAGCTCCGCCCCGGCCGTGTCCCGCCACCACCACGAAGTCGGCACATTTGTGGGTGCCGCCGGCAGTGAAGAAGAGTAGTGCATGGTAGGTCGTCGTCACTCGGGTCCAAGAGGGCCATTGCTCCTCCCCTCCCGTTGAAGCCAAGCTTGGTAGGCTGAACTTCGTCGGCCGATTAGCCGCTTGGCGGCAACATGGAGGCGGACAGTTTCACCTTCCAGGGCTCCGTAGGCGGGGCTGTAGAGCGCCGATGCAGAACTGGAGAAGGCGAAGGCAAGAGTCGGAGCTTCAGTTCTCAGGGCTAATGCGCGAACACGGAGAACAGGCGCCGTCGATCATCTAGATTAGGTTAAGAGTAGGGTTTCAAATGTAATGAATTTTGGCCTGTTTATACGAAATCCGCCGTGTTTTGAATTTCATCCGTTTAATTTAAACAATGGTTAAAATGTATGCGGCTAATATTGGATGGTCGGCTCTTCATCTGTGTGTATGGATGGATGCCGAAGCAAAATTACGTGTCAGCCTTGAAGATGGGCCAACGTAACAAGCTAAGATGTCGTAGCGTAACCCATACGTGCAGCTTCTTCTTAGTTGGGGCACCGTCCAATTAATCGAGTTCGGCGCGCCCAATTAATACGGCGATGGCCCAGCGAATGGCAAGCAAGCTGTGCTGGAGTAGTATTACTTGTCAGCTCGGAGCGACGATGTGGCCTTTCGCCGAGTTTCTACGATACCCTGTGGAACACTGCCATCGTGTCGGTTGTCCATGGCGTTTTTTGGCAGCCAACTGGGCTCCTCCCTGGCGCGCCGCGCTTCAGAGAAGAAAAAAACGTTTTAAAAACCGTCGAGAAATATCCCCACTACTCCGTCCTCCGTTCGGAATTATTTGTCGTAGAAATGGATGTATCTAGACGTATTTTAGTTTTAGATACATCCATTTTCAAAATAAGTAATTTCGAACGGAGTAGTACCAGGCGGTAAATAAAATTATTACTATAAAGTGCGCCAAAAGCCACCTGCCTCCGGCGATCTCATATCTCGCTCCACCGCGGCAGGCAGCCCTCCTCTGACACCGCTGTTGCTGCTGCTGTTGGGTTGGTGGCTGCCGCAGTAAATTATCGGCGAGGTCCGGCCGGCCCTATAAATCCCGGCGTAGCGGCCGCAGACTAGGCCAGTCCACTCTGCTTCTGCCAGCCAGTTGTGTTCCTCGTGCTCTGCCCTGCCCCAAGAACCAGAACCAGAACCAGAGAGGAGAGGAGAGATGCTGCTGCACGGGCTGGTGGACCGGCTGACGGGGAAGAACAAGCAGGCGTGGAAGGAGGGCAAGATCCGGGGCACGGCCGTGCTGGTCAAGAGCGACGTCCTCAACCTCGGCGACTTCCACGCCTCCCTCCTCGACGGCGTCCACGACATCCTCGGCACGGACGACGGCGTCATCTTCCACCTCGTCAGCGCCACCGCCCCGGACCCCCGTAAGCTTTCTTTCCCCTTCGTTTCTCCCCTTTCTCCCTCCCTCGCCCTGCATCCGCCGCGTAACCGCTGGCTCTCGTCGTACGCGCCTGCGTTTCAGTTTCCCTCTTGGCGTTTTCGCAACAATCTCTGTTGATTTCCGGCCTTTTTTGTCTGCGAATCCCGTATCCATTTAGTTCAGAAACAATCTGCATCGATTTGGTTTCTTCTTTGCGAATCATGTAAGTATCGATTAAGTTGAGAAACAATCTGCGTTGGTTTCAGTCCAAAAAAAAAGGGAAATGAAAACAAAAGCAGTTTTCAACTTTTGATCATGTTCATCTTGTCGTGGACCCATGGATCGATGCTCCTAGCTAGATTGGCGTGGCCGCCAGGGTTTAGCATCAATGCTGTGGCCTCCGGAGGGACCGGGACCGACCGAGGACAGCGGCCAGCGGGGAGACTAGTCAATGTCCGCCACGCGACTCCACCCACGTGTCCGGCGTCCCCCCTCCCAAAATCCAAGATCGCCACCTCAGTCTCCGAGAAATGAGACCCGAAAATGATTGATCGATGTTTTTCGATACTATCCTCTGATGATGATGGTGGTGGTGGTGATTCATGTCAATCTCTGATGAGAAATAAGACCCGAAAATAATTGATTGATGTTTCTTGATAGTATTTCTGATGATGATATTCCGGCGTGCGTGCGGTTGCAGAGAATCCGAGGCGGGGCAAGGTGGGGAGGCCGGCGCACCTGGAGGAGATGGTGGTGACGATGAAGTCCAAGGCGGCGGGGGAGTCGGTGTTCAAGGTCACCTTCGAGTGGGACGACTCGCAGGGCATCCCCGGCGCCGTCCTCGTCCGCAACACCTACCGCTCCGAATACCTGCTCAAGACGCTCACCCTCCAGGGCGTCCCCGGCAAGGGCACCGTCGTCTTCGTCGCCAACTCCTGGATCTACCCCAACGTCGACCGCGTCTTCTTCGCCAACGACGTGAGCTCCTTCTTCCTCCCTTCCTCTTCCTCTTCCTTCCTTCCGCTCGCCGCCGCCGCCGACGACGACACCACAATCAATCAATCAATCAACCCACCGGAGGAAAATTATTAACTCTCGTTTTGCACGCATTTCATCTTCTTTTTAAAAACATTGTGTCTTTTTCTGAGTGTGGTCATGAACCTTGGATTGGAATTGGAATTGGATCTTAGCCGATTCTTTTGCATTATTAAGAAAATCTGCTGCATGGATTAGGTGGTAGCAGTATATCATATTAGTACTTGCTATCACTTGTGCCACCTACTATAGGAGATGCTAACGATAGATATGTTGCCAAGAACAAATGCCAAAATTGCTGTCAAAAACAGAACAAAAGAACAGTCAATCAAAAAGAAGAGATGCCAAATCGACTAGCAGTAGTTGAGCTGGCGCAGACAAGGAATTTACTACTGCATGCTGTCATCCGGTAGATTAGCTGTCGAGTTGCTGTTGCTAGGTCTTGGTCGTTCAGTCAAGTCAACGGCTGCCCTTTGCTGCTCTCAAATAGTAAATTAGTAATGCCTTGTCAGAATTTCCAACGCCACATAAAAATGTCTTGCGGTATGAATCCTGGGACTGGTCTTCTTCAGAGTATCCACATCATACCCCACCTAGCTTCACCTGGCATGAAAAATAAGCTCTGATTACTAATCCCCATTTTGGCTGGGGACTTGCATTTTGCTATGGTCATCCATTCAAAACGACCCAACGAATCTATCTTATGCGACCTGAATAGTTTGACAGCAAGTTGCACGCCCATGCAGATGCATATGCATCCCTACTGACTGAACTCATCTTAAGAGCTTTTTGTACAAAGATAATGGACTGGTCGTACAAGTTACCAGTATAATAACGATTATGAAACAACAAGTTGCAGGTGTCATCAGTTTGCTACCTACTCTATTTTAATAGGCTTTTGTTCTGGACAAGAATCACGCATCCCCGGGCATATCCGAATCTCTCAGATCCACAACCAATTGTTAGATCGTATATATAGCAAGTTGAAGACTTTTCTACTCCTATAATTGTTTATCACCAAGAAGAAAATAGCTGTTTTTAACTGTTCCCCTGATGATCAGAGGATTAGGAGACAGAAATATCAACTTGTTTTCAGAAATACTCCTCCATCACAAGCAAGCAAACTGAATTAGTATCTGTTTCTCACACGTTAATTTGTAGTAGTCCTGTTTTAAATCCCGGAGCACCTGCCTGCCTGGGTTTGGGGGACTGAGTAGTCCTGCTTCTCACAGGTTTCGTTTTGCTTATCTGTCGCCTCATTTTCTCGCTATTTTTTTCAGACCTATCTGCCCAGCAAAATGCCTGCACTTTTGGTGCAATACAGGCAAGATGAACTCAACAATCTCCGAGGTGACAGCACAACTGGAAAGTACGAGGAGTGGGACCGTGTGTACCGCTATGACTACTACAACGACCTCGGTGAGCCGGACAAGGGCCATCCGCGCCCAGTTCTCGGCGGCACCCAAGAACTCCCCTATCCCCGTCGTTGCAGAACTGGCCGACCCCCAACAAAAACAGGTGAGTCCAGTGCAGTCTATATGTTTGTTATTTTTCACATGTTCACAACCATGTCACCTTGCAATCGGACTCATATTGGGGATTTGATCTTTTCGCCAGACCCTAGATCAGAGAGCAGAATTCCTCAGTACAAGATACAGGAGGCCCTGAACATCTATGTCCCGCGTGATGAGCGCTTTGGGCACCTCAAGCTGTCTGACTTCCTTGGGTACTCTCTCAAGGCCATCACCGAGGCCATTCTTCCGGTAATCAGGACCTATGTTGACACTACGCCCAAGGAGTTTGATTCGTTTCAAGACATCTATGATCTCTATGATGGTCTTCTGAAAGTGCCCGATAACCAACATCTAAAGGAGCTCAAGAAGAAAATCCCCCTTCAGTTTATTAAAAGCCTTTTACCGGTTGCTGGCGACGACCTCCTGAATCTGCCCCTTCCACATGTTATCAGATCAAGTAATCAGCTGTGTGCATGGCTTGCTTAATACGGTCGTCCCTTGTTTTACCCTTTTTATTTTTGTTATATAACTTATTTTCTTAAATGTCAGATGATTATGCTTGGAGGTCAGATGAGGAGTTTGCGCGGGAGATGCTCGCAGGCGTGAACCCGGTTTGCATCAAACGTCTGACGGTTAGCACCTATGCCATTAAAAGAAGAAGAAAAGAATAAACCATCTCCTCATAATCTAGTGAGAATTAATCATCATTTGTTTTCTATTTGATGACCACAGGAGTTCCCTGTAAAAAGCACCCTGGATCCCAGTGCGTACGGGGACCAGTCAAGCACTATCACCGAAGATCAAATTCAGCAGAACCTGGAAGATGGCCTCACAGTGAAACAGGTATGTTGATTCATTGAGCTATTTTGTGGTGAAAAGGGAAATCTCATTGAGGTGCAAATTGCTAGGGAACAAGTACAGTACTGAATAATCTAGTACTGTAAGATTGATTGTCCTAACAACCATGTATTGTGCAGGCAATGGAGAAGAACAGGCTCTTCATTCTAGATCACCATGATAACTTCATGCCATTCCTTGACCGCATCAACAAGTTGGAAGGCAACTACATCTATGCTTCAAGGACCCTGCTGTTCCTGAAGGCCGATGGCACGCTGAAGCCCTTGGCCATCGAGCTGAGCCTGCCGCACCCTGACGGAATACAGCACGGCGCGAAGAGCACGGTGTACCTTCCGGCTGATATTGACTCTGGTGTTGATGGCCAGATCTGGCAGCTTGCCAAGGCTTACGCCTCGGTCGATGACTCCGCATGGCATCAGCTTATCAGCCACTGGTATGCATTGCAACATCAGTATATATACCCCTGCTTCATGTTATAGGTTCTACTAGGCAGAGAACAAGTGCCACCATTGTACCAACGCGCTGAGCTGAGCTTTTTGATTGTTTTCTTAGGCTGAACACGCACGCGGTGATCGAGCCGTTCGTGATTGCGACGAACCGGCAACTCAGTGTGGTGCACCCGGTGCACAAGCTGCTGAGCCCGCATTACCGCGACACGTTGAACATCAATGCCCTGGCGCGGACCACTCTCATCAATGCCGGTGGTGTTTTTGAGATGACCGTCTTCCCGGAGAAATATGCGCTTGAGATGTCTTCCGTCGTCTACAAGAACTGGAAGCTCACCGAGCAGGGCCTCCCCGACGATCTCGTCAAGAGGTAATAAAAAGAGAAGGTTGATGCAAGCTCGGAATGTGGAAGAAATGGTTGACTAAAGATGATTTTTGCTTGTTTGTGCACGCAGAGGCATGGCTGTGCCGGATTCATCGAGCCCATACGGTGTCCGGCTGCTGATCAAGGACTACCCGTACGCGGTGGACGGGCTGGTGATCTGGTGGGCGATCGAGCGGTGGGTGAACGAGTACCTGGCCATCTACTACCCCAACGACGGCGTGCTCCGGGCCGACAAGGAGCTGGAGGAGTGGTGGAAGGAGGTGCGCGAGGTTGGGCACGGTGACCTCAAGGATGCCGACTGGTGGCCCAAGATGGTGACCGTGCAGGAGCTGGCCAAGACGTGCACCACCATCATCTGGGTGGCGTCGGCGCTCCACGCGGCGGTCAACTTCGGGCAGTACCCGTACGCTGGGTACCTCCCGAACCGGCCGACGGTGAGCCGTCGGAAGATGCCGGAGGAGGGCGAAGAGGAGTACAAGCAGCTGCAGAAGGGCGGGAAGGAGGCTGACAAGGTGTTCATCCACACCATCACCAGCCAGTTCCAGACCATCCTGGGCATCACGCTCATCGAGATCCTGTCGAAGCACTCCTCCGACGAGGTGTACCTCGGGCAGCGCGACACGCCGGAGTGGACGTCGGACGCCAAGGCCCTGGAGGCGTTCAAGAGGTTCGGCACCCGGCTGATGGAGATCGAGAAGCGGATCCTGGACATGAACAAGGACCCGGCGCTCAAGAACCGGAACGGGCCGGTGAAGATGCCCTACATGCTGCTGTACCCCAACACGTCGGACGCCGGCGGCGAGAAAGGGCTCGGGCTCACCGCCATGGGCATCCCCAACAGCGTCTCCATCTGATCGTGCGTGATCTTTCTTCAGTACTCCTAGATTGGTTGGTTCGTGTCTCGCAGGGTGTATTGTGTTCCTTTAATCCTTTTCATTCGCTTTTGGGTGATTGCGGTAATTAGTTGTTGTCAGGGATTAGTGGATGATGGGAAATGATGATCGTAGATGATGTTCATAGTGAGAGGACAATGAGGCATGAATAAGCAGTCGTGTGTGCATTCTTTTTATCTCACAGAAATTTCTCTTCTTTCTACTGTCTCCATCCATTTTCTTTATCATAAAAATTAGAGTTGGCAGTGATGGTGGTGAGTTAATATTCATACCAACAAGCCATTGCCGCAACCATTTTTATGATGGGAAAAATTGTACTCAGATATAAATATTACAATCCGGACATGAAGTTTTCCAATAAATAGTTTAAATTTGAATTCAACTTATTTGGACACATTTTTTTGTTCTCCCCTCGAAGCGCCCATAAATATTGAGTTAGTATATGGTATGACTGATAAAGAGTAAACACATTTAGTGAAAATAATATAGCTGAAACAGTTGGAGATGCAAGATAAGTACTAGTGAAACATGTTGTCAATTACATGGTTCTCGGTTGCACCCTTGTCAATTGTATCTGCAACTGCATTGAGAAGAAAGATAGAGTTAAGATACGTGGTACAATAGAACCACAACGGAGCTGAAAACCATTCACTCTCGTCGCAAAAAACTAACACTCGACCTTTATAGGATAAACATGCACTTATTAGGAAGACGCATAGTATATAATCTACTCCCTCTGTTTCTAAATGTAAGTCTTTCTAAAGATTTCAATAGAGATTACATACGGATGTATGTAGACATATTTTAGAGTGTAGATTCACTCGTTTTGCTTCGTATGTAGTACTTTTTAAAATTTCTAGAAAGACTTGTATGTAGGAACATAGGCTTACTTTCTTTGCATTTGTTCGAAAGACACACAATGCAATAGAAATAATGGAGTTGAAAACCATTTATTCTCTTCGCACAGAAGAATGGTTTACTCAAATTTTATAGGATAAACATGCACTCGTTAGCAAGACAAATAGTATCATCCGACTTATTTTCTTTCTGAGACTTCATAGTGTTGAATGACAGGGCAGGGGAGGTAGAGGGAGCAGTTGAATAGGGTTTCTATGATTATAAACCGGCAAAATCATGCATGCGCCGTACGATGATATAGTAATTATTTGGATATAGGTTAGTACGATCTATCAGTTGGACAGATCGATCGTTTGTAATTTCATGGGGGCATCCATGTTTTCGTGCTCTACTCGCTATCATCTCAACCGATCAAAAGGTTAATTGCATGTACTCGAATAACCAATCAAAAAGTTAATTGCATGTACTCGAATTGAGGCTCGCTTTTGCCATGCGTCTCGGGTTTTTCTTCTTAAGGGAAGACCATCATGGCTAGTTTTATTAAAATCAAATAATCATCTATAAGCTTGCTAGAATCAAAGTCAGGAGGCTCGTCAAACCAACTAAATGAAGTCTTATTACAATAACTAAAATAAGCTAGTACATAAGCCGCTTGATTACAAGAACATACCATATGTACCTTCACAATCTTCATAAGAGGAAGACAAGTTGTCCTTCACGTCCCTGCAGTATCTCGTTATACGGAAAAGGGTCTAGTATACGAGTTGGAAATTTTACAGGGATACAACAAGTTGGCCTTCACTGCTTCACCGATTTTAAAAGTTGGAAATTGTAGGTGGAAGTTACAGTTTTGAGAGAAGTAAAACTTTCGTCATAAAATGAGTGAGGGCATTAACGGACTTTCGAGCTGATGGAAGTTCATTTTCAAGTGCAAATGCTATACTTGACTGTTCATGGAGTCCTGTCCTGGCTTGTATGCGACCCAGTACTTGCTATAATTATTCCCTTTTAAGTTCACCTTACAGAGGCCCACAGTCTCACATTATATTACACATAGGAGAGGGCAAACCAATAATGGTTCAAGCAGCACGGCAATTCTGGAGACAAGAAGAGGAACAACAGAGAAGTGTTAACTGAATTTGAACAGCGGTTCTTTCATAACTGAAGTTTAACAGTGGTAACCAGAGAATGAAGAAGCAGATCAACAGTAGGAGAAATAGCAGCAGGAGATCCGGGCAATAAATAAAAGTCACATACATATATATGACCAAATCTTCCGCCCGAGGCCATGGACGTGCGCAAGAGAACACAGGAAACAACACGACATGCAGCTCGAAAGAGACTCTAATTTCCTGGCTCTAGCTACGAGCCCCTTCTTCCTCGCGTGCAACGCGAGCACGCGCAACGTGATGTAAATGATAACAAGGAGGAACAATGCAATACCGAGCGCAACTAGGAGCCAAATGAACCACCTGGGATCTCTGATGTCGCTCGGTGGACTGAGCGGCGAGGGGGGCGAAGGGAAGCGGAGCGCCACCACTCTGACCACCAAAAGTTCGCCGCCGGCCAGCTACAAAGCTTGTCCCCCCCTCGCATTGAGTGACATGGCCGATCCCTTCTTTCCCCCGCGCACTTGGCCATGCCTGATCTGCTGTTGTTGGATTTTGGCTCCCCCCCACACACACACCCCGAGAAGTGGGCTTGCCCCGATGGTATGTTGCGACTGAAGTGAGCACTCCTCTGACCAAAGCCATCCTGCCAAACGCCGTGATGAGCTTCCCCAAAGCAAGGACCAGCTACCCAGCGGCCTTATCAACGAGATGTCGCATGTCCATCTTACTAAGACGTTGGATTATCAAGCGAAGACCAAGATATCAGAAATCTATGGCACATGCGCATGCACCGCCGGACGACACGCACGCATACATGTGCCCATGAAGAACGCGAAGGGGGGAAATATCAAAGGGCACAGTGATGGTAAGACGGAAGCGACAAGATATAGCCGGATAACGACAAATAGGACGTAGTCAAATCAAATTCCGCTGCGGGCATAGTGCAGAACCGGGCTTTAGTCCCGGTTTGTAAAGGCCTTTAGTGCCGGTCCCCCCTTTTAGTACCGGTTCGGCACGAACCGGCGCTAACGTGCCAGCACGTGGCACGAGCCAGGCCCGGGTGCGTGTAGGACTACCGGTTGGTAACACCAATCGGTACTAAGTGTTTGGGGATGTTTTGGTTTTATTTTTTATTTTCTCTTTAATTTTGTGTTTTCAATTTAATTTAGCAATTGTTTTACATTATAATGAGTTGTTAAATCATTAGGTGAAAGTACCGCAGATTAGTTTCGACTGGATGCATGTGGATCCTAGCTAAGTGATCAAGTATATGCCATATCCATATTATACTTGATCACCTCAAGTATAATATGGATATGGCATATACTTGATCACTTAGCTAGGATCCATCCAGCTGAAACTAATCTGCGGTTTCTTTCATAAATGATATAATAACTCATCATCATCATCATCATCATCATCATCATCATATTAATTAATATAAAAACTCTTGCATCTCATATCATCAACAACAGTATACTAGCTAGCTAAAAATCATCATAGTCGTCATTACCACTATTTAATCATCATAGTCATTACCGCTATCTAATCACCACCAACACTAGCTTAAAGAAGAAACATTCACTTGTACCAGAAAAAAAGATATCACCGAGTTCAACATGGTCATGATATTATAAGTGTTCATAACACCACAAAATCAAATCACTCTTTGAGATTAAGTTTAGGACGAAGAACACGGACATGAGAGGACAAGTACTAAGAGCATGAACTAGCTAAATCACTCCTGCTGCTCTCTCTCAGGTAAAATAGCATAGAACATGTATAGCTCTCCTGATTCATCACACTGGAGCATGCAGATGAACCTGTCTCCTAATCGTGGGCTGCACTTCTGATTGCTGCCCCCTAGTACTTCTCTGGGATCGTTAACAATTTTGCTCCAATCTTTCACTATTAAGCATTCATCGCTTTTAGAAATACTGAATGCACTCATGTGCAATGTAGGATATCTTGGCCGTAAGCTAACCGTTGACATGCGACCTTTAGTCTCGATCCACTGAGCCACAAC
Source organism: Aegilops tauschii subsp. strangulata (assembly GCF_002575655.3). NCBI lineage: Eukaryota > Viridiplantae > Streptophyta > Magnoliopsida > Poales > Poaceae > Aegilops > Aegilops tauschii. The sequence goes on along the minus strand of NC_053038.3, from coordinate 19,382,445 downwards.
TGTCATCGGGAGTCCCTGTTGAAGAACATCGTATAGTAATTAATATACTTAGCAATGAAAGTTTAGCTTCAAATAATGTATGCAAAAGATGCACTGAGGACAAATAGTAAAAATCTTACGTTTGGTCGTAACTAAATAGATGTGACCGTAGTTCAATACGATCACTATTGGTCGCACGTTTTGAGTACTAACATTTCTAAGTGCAGGAAGAAAATTTGTCTTGACAGTATGAAGATCCTCAAGCCATGAAACATAATGACTTATCTCCTCGCAGTTTAGTTCAGCCCCGGGACAGTAGTAGGTCCTGTCTACCAAGCGCCGGACATGTTTGCTTGAATGGAAATAAGCTGTCAATAGAAATTAGTTGTCAACTATTTTTGAATAAACAATATCAAAGACATAAATATGCATGGTTGAGAAACTCACATAATGGTAGAACTGAAGGCGTATGCACATGGACCCAGATGTCTCTATTAACTTCAATATCATCTTCCGGACGAATATCAAAGGTGATAACCATATCAGGCTCAAATGCATAAGCCTTGCATAGTGATTGCCAAGTTTTGCATTCAAAATAGGTGTATGTGTCTACATTGTATAATTTGATGTTGAAAGTATAACCATGCTCGGTCTTCAGGTAAACTCTCTTTACCTCCGGAGTTTCCATAGCACTGAAACCTATCTTATTCAAGACAAAAATTATTGCATGGCAGGGGATGTGCTACTAGAATAGTGAAAATTTAAAATTATAAGTTGAAGCAAATGAAGCATATATAAGTCATGCTTAATTACGAAAAAAGACTTGTCGTTGTGACTTACTGTATCCACTTCGAAAATCTCATCCAGTTTGATGCTGAAGCGCCTATCATCAACAAGGAAATTTCTGTCGCACAGGCCGCGCTGGTCTTCACAGTATTCGCACATAATGAAATCTTTTTCGTCGTCAGACGACATTTCCTATGTTCATATAGGTGAAACATTAAACACTTACTAGTTCTATTAATTCAATTAATTCAACTACTTCTATTAATTCAACTAATTCAACTAAGCATTTACTAAAGATAAACTTGTTCTATTAATTTTCTTACTAAAATAAAGTAGCTAGTTCTATATAGTAATATTTTAATTAGATCATAAAATCTCAGATACCTAAATTTCTTACTAAAAATAAAATAGTTTTATTAATTATACTAATTCAACTAAGAATTTACTAAAAATAAACTAGTTCTATTAATTTTCTTACTAAAATATATAAAGTAGCTATATATAGTAATATTTTAATTAAATCATCAAATCTCATATACCTAAATTTTCTTACTAAAAATAAACTACTTCTATTAATTCAACTAGTTCAACTAAGCATTTACTAAAAATAGACTAGTTATATTAATTCAACTAGTTCAAATAATCTCATATACCTAAATTTTCTTACTAAAAATAAACTAGTTCTATTAATTTTCTTACTAAAAATAAACTAGTTATATTAATTCAACTAGCTAGTTCAAATCTCGTATACCTAATTAATATCTAGCTAATTCATCTAACAATTGACATTAATATTTAACAACTTTTTTATCTAATTCATCTAACATTCTTATCTACGTAATTCATCTAATTCGATCATCTAATTAACAATTTGACATGCATTATCTAAACAACAGAAAACAGAAAATAAGTAAAAAATGTGTGTGTGTGTGTGTCTCTGTGTCTGTGTGTGCGTGCGCGTGTGTGTGTGTGTACGAGCAGGGGGTGGCGGCGTACGGGCGGCGGCGCGAGACGGCGACGCGACGGAGACGGCGCGACGACGGGCGGCGGGCCGGGGGCCGGCGACGGTGCGCGCGATCGAGACGGCGACGTACGGGGCGGCGGCGCGAGACGGCGACGACGGGCGGCGCGCGATGGGCGACGGCGCGGCGGCGGCGGCGATGTCGCGCGAAGCAGTTGGAAGAAGAAGTGGTGGTCGATAAAACTGAAATTTTCGTCAGTGCCATATATATAGACGGGGCCTTTAGTACCGGTTGGAGCCACCAACCGGTAGGAAACGACACCCTTTAGTACCGGTTGGTGGCTCCAACCGGTACCAAAGGCCCCCACTAGTACCGGTTCGAGCCACCAACCGGTACTAAATGACTGAAAAATAGCAAATGATGTTAGAAAGTGTTCAAAATTGATGACGTCGCTTTGAATGGTGCATACGGAACGCAAAAAAGTCTGGAGTTCAAATAAGTTTAAAAAAACGAAGTGCCCGTGTAACAGATGAGTTCTCGTCCGAAACCCTGATACTCCGAAAGATATTGTCCAGTTTGTACACGAAGTGCGTCCAGTTTTTGCCGTGACCCTCTCTACTCTTTTGCATATGTTATGCGGGTGAAATGATGATACCATGCCAAGTTTCAACATTTTCAGAGTTCGTTTTGTAGAGATTTTCAATTTCATGGTCATTTAGCTCTCTAAACAAATCGGTAAATGATTGAAAAATAGCAAATGATGTCCGAACATGTTGAAAATTGATGACTTCGCTTTAAATGGTGCATACGGCACGCAAAAAAAGTCTGGATTTCAAATAAGTTTAAAAAAATGAAGTGCCCGTGTAACAGATGAGTTCTCGTCCGAAACCCTGATACTCCGAAAGAGATTGTCCAGTTTGTACACGAACTGCGTCCAGTTTTTGCCGTGACCCTCTCTACTCTTTTGCACATGCTATGCGGGTGAAATGATGATACCATGCCAAGTTTCAACATTTTCAGAGTTCGTTTTGTAGTGATTTTCAATTTCACGGTCATTTAGCTCTCTAAACAAATCGGTAAATGACTGAAAAATAGCAAATGATGTTAGAAAGTGTTCGAAATTGATGACGTCGCTTTGAATGGTGCATACGGAACGCAAAAAAAGTCTGGAGTTCAAATAAGTTCAAAAAGCGAAGTGCCCGTGTAACAGATGAGTTCTCGTCCGAAACCCTGATACTTCGAAAGAGATTGTCCAGTTTGTACACGAACTGCGTCCAGTTTTTGCCGTGACCCTCTCTACTCTTTTGCACATGCTATGCGGGTGAAATGATGATACCATGCCAAGTTTCAACATTTTCAGAGTTTGTTTTATAGTGATTTTCAATTTCACAGTCATTTAGCTCTCTAAACAAATCGGTAAATGACTTTAAAATAGCAAATGATGTCTGAACGTGTTGGAAATTGATGACTTCGTTTTGAATGGTGCATACGGAACGCAAAAAAATCTGGAGTTCAAATAAGTTTAAAAAATGAAGTGCCCGTGTAACAGATGAGTTCTCGTCCGTAACCCTGATACTCCGAAAGAGATTGTCCAGTTTGTATACGAAGTGCGTCCAGTTTTTGCCGTGACCCTCTCTACTCTTCTGCACATGTTATGCGGGTGAAATGATGATACCATGCGAAGTTTCAACATTTTCAGAGTTCCTTTTGTAGTGATTTTGAATTTCACGGTCATTTAGCTCTCTAAATAAATCGGTAAATGACTGAAAAACAGCAAATGATGTCAGAACGTGTTGGAAATTGATGACGTCGCTCTGAATACTGCATACTGAACGCAAAAAAAGTCTGGAGTTCAAATAAGTTTAAAAAATATTGATTATACATGTGAGGGCGTAAACACGTAAAAATATACATAAAAAATACATTGATTATCAATGATCTTTTTGTGTATAATCTGAATTGTCAACATGAGTCCTTAACGGTTTAGAAACTGGTGAAGACTCATATTGCAATCATAAATTCTACACATAAAGTTTAATGAAGACCAAGTGCTTGTGATACTTTGAAAAGTAACATATTTAAGGTGGTAAAAATCCTACTAGGGGAGCGAGGTGGGACTAAAAACAGCCTGCCACAACCTCTTTACTACCGGTTCATGCCACAAACCGGTACTAAAGGGGCTTGCCGGGTCCCAGCCTCTTTAGTGCCGGTTCGTGGCATGAACCGGTACTAAAGGTTCGTTCCGAACTGGTACTAAAGATCTCCTCCCGCCTAGCCGTTGGAACCGGCACTAATGGACACATTAGTGCCGTCTCAAATTCAAACCGGGACTAATGTGGCTCACATTTGACCCTTTTTTACTAGTGGGGCGACATTCAGCGACCGATGCACCAATCGCAAACACTGCAAGTAATTGGCGTGTCAGCTTCCCATTGGTCCCATTTATACTGATAAGAAAAAGTTAGAAAAAGAGAAAAAAATCGTACGCAATCAGGTCAACAGAACGACATGGCCCACACGCACGAATATTACTAAACGCACACACAATCGTGCAAATCACGTTGCAAAAATTTGAGATGAATACCTACAGTCACCGGGGAAATCTACACCCCGGGAGCCCTAAAAAATACATGTGCCCATACCCCATTTATTCTCAGGTTGCTATCGACCAAGTGGTGAAACGTGAGAGCAAAATTTGAAATGAATACCTATAGTCACCATGGAAATCTACACCCCGGGAGCCCCAAAAATACCCCATTTATTCTCAGGTTGCTATCGATCAAGTGGTGAAACGTGAGAGCAAAATCTTCCCCGGAAATAGGGGTTTGAGTATTGTAGATGTTCATATTTTTTTGATATAAATTTGATCAAACTTTGTGTAGTTTGACTTTGACCAAATTTGATATGCGAAGTACAAAAAACGGAGGGAGTACATAGGTGGAAAGAGCCGCTTGTACAAACACCTCAACAATTAAGATTAAATTGTACAAAAAACAAACCTATATTTTTGAACAATGCCCTACCTTTTCAGAAACCCAGTTGTGTAACCTGTGGTTTCTTCCTCACATACTCTCCTGATTTGTTTTATAGCATTGCTTAGCTTTATCGTGTGTTTCTTTCTTTTTTTGCTTAATTGCACGACAAGCATTTAGCGCACTCACACGCCTGAATGTAGCTAGGCGACGCTGGCCGACACTGTCCCTCGCTTGCTTAATCACCTTGTCACGCCATCGACCGATCGAGCTCGTGTTGCCTGCCTACCAGTTTTTTTTGGCTTTGCTGGCTGCAAAAATTTTGTCGTGTGCTTTCTGCTTGTTTATAGCAAGGCCGTCGATGCATGTCAAACAGGCAAACAAACCGGCTTAACTGCATTCATTCTTTGTCTCATATGTTCTGCACTGCTCGATCACTGGTTTGTGCTGCAGTCTTTTTTTTTACTTCGGTTTCCTTGTCGTCTTCTCCCTCCGTTCCAAAATAGATGATCCAACTTTATACTAACTTTATACTAAAGTTAGTATAAAATTGAGTCATCTATTTTAGAATGGAGGGAGTACTTTTCTCATGCATATCTCTTGGTTTCCACAAATGGTCAGTGTCGTTCCATGATCCCGTACGAGCCAAAAGAACTTTACACACATTAGTGTAGTGTTAATGAGCTAGTTACCCGAGGGTTAAGTGACTTAAGTCAGCTAGTACCAAAATCTTGTCATATCAACATTAGATGTTTGGTTCATGACATAGCCAGAATATATAAGCACCTACTCCCTCCGACTCAAAATATGTGTCATTGATTTAATATAAATTTAGTAACAGTGATGCAGGTTCATTTTTCTGACAACCAACCATTTTCCTTCTTTGTATCACAACGGCTTCAACCCTCCAACTCTTTTCACACACGACCCAGTCGTCTTCCTCCTCTAGCCGCAGCTCCATTTCTTGTACCATTGACCCAACCGTCTGCACCGGCCACCCACGCCCAATGGTACTGCCGCAAACACCTCGCGCCCGCCCTGCCCGAGCCACCGCCTTGATGTCATGCGGGCCATCCTCTATAGCCCGCCACGATTCCGTGTCGGCAATTTTTCCCGCACCCGTGCACCCAATACACCATCAAACCTCCGACTCGCCTTCACATGCGACGCTGAGGTCAGCCACGTCGTCGTCGGCTCTGGATCACTCTTGATGTCTCGACCTCGGGTGCCGAACAAAATTGACCGATTTCAATTATGTTTTCAGGCAACTGAAAAATAGCCAACGCGCCAAAATATTTGCTAGAGATTCCTTGAACCTTTTCTGACCCAAAAATTGGAAAGATTTTGTAAAGAGAATGCGAGGAGAGCTTGCCATATTCCATATACAACCAAAATTTGGACAACCAACCAACCAAGAGCCAAAATGTCATGGGCTGCCAAAAATGTTGGTAGGGCAAATTTTGGCACCAGCCAAACATACCAACAAAAGAAAAAGGGGAAAGGTAGCTAGTGGAAGCTCCACACATCAGCATGCAAATAGATGCTCACCAAGACTAGCTAGATAACATAGTGCACTCATCACATTATTTGTATCTTGCATTGCATCTTGACATGGACAGCACTTGGCAGTTCACATACATTGCACGCATGCACTAGCGTTGTGAGTGTTTCTGCCTTGAGAAAATTGGCTTGTTGCAGAGGAAGCTGCGTTCAGACGGAATGCTCGGCAAGACGGCGCTTGCCGTGCTTCTCATGCTCGCCGGCCTCGCGGCCGGGACCAGGCCGCCGCAGCCGCCGGTGTCGGAGGACACGCTGGAGGAGGTCGCCGGCTCGCTGGAAATGTACGTCGACAGGCTCCCCCAGATGCCCAAGATCCACGGCTACTCCATGGAACGCGGCCGCGCCACGCCGGTGCACCTCGCCGTCGGGATGTACCGGAAGAAATGGGTACGTTGTTCTTCTATTTGTGTATGCATGTACGGTGTGATCACTTGGTTGCCTCGCCGGCTCACCTCGTCTGTGTGTGGGCTGTGGATGCATGCGTGCAGAAATTCCACCGCGACCTGCCGGCGACCACCGTGTTCGTGTTCGGAGAGTCGGCCGAGAGCGCCACCTTCCCCGGGCCCACCATCGAGGCCCTGCAAGGGGTCCCGCTGTCGGTGACGTGGGAGAACCACCTGCCGGAGCGCCACATCCTCCCATGGGACCCCACCGTGCCCGTCGCCATCCCCAGGCACGGCGGCGTCCCGACCGTCGTCCACCTCCACGGCGGCGTCCACCCGCCGCAGTCCGACGGCAGCGCCTTCGCCTGGTTCACCGCTGGCTTCCGCGAGACCGGGGCCAAGTGGACGACGCCGACGTACGTGTACCCAAACGTGCAGTCCCCCGGCGTTCTCTGGTACCACGACCACGCTCTCGGCCTCACGCGCGCCAACCTCCTCGCCGGCCTCGTCGGCGCCTACGTCATCCGCAATCCGGCGGTCGAGTGGCCGCTCGGCCTTCCCTGCGGCGACAAGTTCGACCGCGTGCTCGTGCTTGCCGACCGCAGCTTCTACGCCGACGGCTCCCTTTACATGAACTCCACCGGCGACAACCCGTGCGTCCACCCGCAGTGGCAGCCTGAGTACTTCGGCGACGCCATCACCGTCAACGGCAAGGCGTGGCCGTTCCTACCCGTCGCCCGCCGTCGCTACCGCTTCCGCGTCATCAACGCCAGCAACGCGCGCTACTTCAACCTCTCGCTGAGCAACGGCCTCCCCTTCCACGTCGTCGGCTCCGACACCAGCTACCTGCCCCGGCCGGTCACCGCCACCCACGTCCTCCTCGGCGTGTCCGAGTCGTTCGACGTCGTCATCGACTTCTCCGACGACGAGTCCAACACGCCCGAGGTGGAGCTAGTGAACACGGCGCCGTACCCGTTCCCCGACGGCAACGCGCCGGGCCGCCTCTCCGGCAAGGTGATGAAGTTCGTCGTCGAGCCAGCGAAGACAAGGGACCACTCCAGGGTGCCGGCGAGGCTGCTGGAGTACGTGAAGGTCGCTGAGGAGGAGGCAACAAGAAAGCGGTACATCGTGATGTACGAGTACGACGACGGCGCGACGGGCGGCCCGACGCACCTGTACATCAACGGGAAGCGGCTGGAGGACCCGGCGACGGAGACGCCGCGCGTGGGGGCGACGGAGGTGTGGGAGGTGGTCAACCTCACGCCGGACGACCACCCGCTCCACCTCCACCTGGCCACGTTCCAGGCGGTGCGCGCCCGGGGGCTCGTCGGGCTGGACGAGCTCAGGCGCTGCATGGCCAGGCTCAACGACGCGGGCAGGTGCAACGTTAGCGGGCACGCGGCCGGGGATGCGGTGGGCGTGCCGGAGCACGAGAGGACGTGGAAGAACGTGGGGAAGATGGCGCCGGGATATCTGACGACGGTGGTCGTCAAGTTCCTGATGGTGGACACCGGCGAGGCCTACCCGTTCGACGCCACGGCGGAGCCCGGCTACGTCTATCACTGCCACGTACGTACTCTATTAATCACCTACATCGTACAACTCGGAAAACAAAACTTGCCAAGACGTACACCATTGACGTTTTGTTTCTTTTACTCGCAGATTTTGGATCATGAGGACAATGCCATGATTCGCCCACTAAAGCTCATCAGATAATTATCGCCTCAGTTTTGCTATTTTTCTAAGACAAATGAGAAATAGCTACTTCTGTCGCAAAAGCATAGTACAAATCTGAATTTAAGACCCATACAGTTGCAAATAATAAGAAAACAGCCGTCTTCAAGAGGGAGTTGTGTATGATAGATGAGGTCAACTTTGCAAAAATCTGTTGCGGTGACAGAAAATGGAAAAATATTTTATTGTGTATGTTGGCGCCGCCCTCTCGCAGCGCCCGCCGCCTTCTTGCAGCGCCGCTTCTTCTTCTACCTCTTGCTGCCTCTCACAGCTCAACTCTCTTTGTCTCACACAAGAACACACACACATGGTGAAACTCAGAAAACACACACGCACACAGCCAAGGAAGAAACCCAACGAGGCTTTGCCCAGAACACTTTTCCTTGGTGCACACAAAGACTACATATCTTCCTCTAGCCCTCACGACCTTTTCTTTCATTACTCATGCCAACACATCGAGAAATAAGGATGACAGTGAACCTCCAGCCTCCTCAGCGATTTGGAGTTCCCAGCCGTTGGATCGTTTTGCTTGATGCAATCTCGGCCGTTCAATGCCCCTCAGGAAAGACCTTGGCCGTCGGATTGAACAGGAACTCCTGTAGCAATGAATAGTTTCACCCCACTGTAAAGATCTCGTGCCACCGCCGATATTCTGGTGCCCCCATGAGGGTATTTTTGTCGTTTCACATCTTAGGTCAACACGCGCCCTTTTCTGATTCGCTCCCTCCTTCCCAATCAATCTCTCTCTCTCTCTCGCACATCTCTCTCTCGCGCGCGCGAGCCGCCGCCCCCATCCTCCGCGTCCGCCACCGCCGCTCGTCGCTCCTCCTCCACCCAACCCCTAACCCTAGCAGCTCCGCCGCCGCCGTCTACTTCACCCAGCCCGCCGGACCGCCGCTGCCGTCTACTTCGCCCAGCCCGCCGGACCGCCGACTGGATCCAGACTTCCACGGGGACGATGTGTCAGGGGTCCCGCCGCTGCCGCCGCGCCTGCTCGGTGTTGTGCCACCCGTTTTCGCTGCCGTCGACGAGCTTCTCGGGCTCTTCAAGCATTCCTGCAAGGAGCTCGTCGACCTGCATCGTCAGGTCGGTTGCCGCTGTTGCTGGTGGTAGCAGCCTGCGTGATTGGGTGTGTGGATGTTTGTTTGGTGATCGCATATGGTGATGCTGGTGTTTTCTTTTCTTCCTAATGTGGATAAATTGATACGGGCCTCCAAAATCTGAAGAAAGAACTGGCTACGCAGGATGCCAGGCATCGCAAGACACCCAGGGAGGTTAGTTAGTATTCTTGCAAGTTTTCTAATACGGTTATACCCAGGCAAAGTTTAGTAGGCCATTCTGTAGACAACCTAATGAATAATTGCTGAAAAGGGCAGCCCGTGATGCAAGAATCCAAAGAGACATAACTACAGCAGAAAAAACTGCAAGGCCTGCATTCTACGTGATGTGAGACGAGAGCTAGCAACAGATGTCAGAAACTGAATCTGATTAGTTGCATTTTGCTTGAAACCCAATCTTTTGCACATATGCTTGTTACAATTTTATAAACCTGTTACTCTTTACTGCACTAAGACGTGATGGCTAGATCGTCGCCAACTCCTACCCTGACCCCAAGGTCGCTGTCAGCGTCAATCCCAATACCCAGGTCGCTGCCACCCCCAACCTCGACGTCCAGGTTGTAGGCAGAAGGTACATTCGGTCGCTGGTACATTTGTTGTATGAAGGTCCAAGGTTTTGAAATCTAAGAGTAAACCACCCGCTACTGAAATACGTGCAAGGGTTAGTTTTGTTTTGTTCTTATGAAAAATGGGCATAAAGTTCAGAGAACATATGCAATGGTTAAGCTTTTTCTTCTTGGACAAAAAAAATGCATCAGTAAACTATATATGCTCAAATTATGCACCAGATATTCCCAGTCACAAATCTTGGTTATGTGAGCACTCCTTGCCCTATTATTTAAATGAAATCATCCTGATCTCATTAAGCCATCTTACCACGAGGCAAAAATATTTTTAATTTGTAGGGTTAGGGACCCAAGATCCTAAGCAGTAGTTTTTTTTCCTGTCTCTTACAAAATTATGAAAACAAAGTTGGTTACAGCAGCAAAAGATCCATGCTTTGTATTTTACAGTGGTAAGACCTACAGTCAATAAATTCAAGTGCCACATGTGGCTCATCTGCTGCTACGATTAGACTACATGTGTATGCTAGAGGGAAGTTCAGAAGGTGTATCCGTCCCACAAGGATATGCTGCTATAATTGGACTCTGACGATCTATGAATATGTTGCATCCAAATCTGCATTTATCTCTCTGCAATATGCTCATTTGCTATATAGTTTTGAAGTTTACATATCATGTATATTTATTACCATATCCTGCTCGAACGTTTGGGCGTTCTTCGAAGGAATATCTTTTTTTTCTATTGCAGCTTTCTCCTGGAAACCGTTGTTATGAACCAATCAACTCTTTGAGAATTAAAGGTATGCCAATATACTCGACTACTATTCTCATGTTGCTTTGCTATCTACTATTTTGATACCTGGTTTGGCTTGCTTGTGGTGCGTTCTGATGTATAGATGCATTGTTATGAACCATTATTTGGACTGCACACCTAATATAAAATACCAAGTATTTGCAATGCTTGATTGTTATGCAAACTTTCCTTAGAATTTCGAGGACTTGGTGCATGAGCTATACAGTGATACACTATATGTAGTTTACGTCGCTACACAGATTTGGCGGTGGCCATCAGCCATCATGTTATCTGGCCTGCAGCTCGCCAACCTCGCCTGCTCGAACCCAAGACGCCACTGCTTCTTTGCCAATGCCATGATAATTTGATGACTGTACCAGCTTTCTTATTTTCATTGGAATGATATTATAGCCTCTGTTAGTAGCTATTTTCCTTGTTTTTTAATGCCACCGAATTAAATGCCATTGTTTCCAATGTGTGTGTCTGTGTGTCTGTGACAAGTTCTGCTCTAAACAAATATATGAGACACACAAATGCACATATGTGTATTCATGTCCAATTGTTGTGACTGGTGCAACTATATTTTGATCCAAATTTCTTAACAAGCATAGGTACGAATACTAATGCCAGTGCAGTTTCGCTCGTCCTAGGACGGCCCGGATGGCCCAAGGTGAGCAGCCTTTGATACGCCATGCAAGACGCCTAGGTGCTGCCTTCCAGATAAATCCGGCTGCCACCGACCGGCGTGAGCTCGCTTCAGCCTCCTCCTTCGATCTTGCAGCTACTGCCTCATCGCCAACCCACAACAAGGTGAGCCTCCTGCCTTTATATGTTGTCATGATTTAGAAGGTTGAAGTAGCTTTGTTAATGGGATGGAATCCCCTGCCAACCGACCAGTGTTTAGCCCCAATGTCCGTCCAATTGAATCCCTTGCTACAGTTGCTAGGTCCCAGCCTCATTTCATTAGTTAATTTGATGTATAATAGTGTGATAAGACAGTGAGGTGTATGCATATCTATACCAGTATATCATACTTTTGATTGTGGTATAGGTAATTTGGCCGTTTTGGTGCATGTATCTAGCTTCGATTGGTTTTGTGCTTTCTCTAATTATGCTACTATGTTGTTTTGGTTGATAAAATAGCTACAACGAAGATATATAGATTTCGTGTCTTAGTCAATGTGTTCTATAATGATGAAAGCCTCTTTTATTTGCCAGCCTTATGAGCTCCTTTATAGGTCTCTTGATGCGAAGCTTGTGGTTGGCATACCATTCAAGTTCTGATCTCCTATAATTGTATCTTCTAGCATGCAGCCATTTTATTTTATTTTGAGGTACTCAAGTTTGAACTGACTGGTTTCTTTTATGAACATTAGGATTTGGAAATTGCAGCTTCAATTCTTGCGAGCGCGGAGTTGGAGAAGGTGGGGCTGCAGAGCAGAGCCAGTTGCAGCATCCATGGCCTTGTTGTGCTTTCCATCGACCATGCGCCAACGCCAAGTCCATGATTGGCGACCTCGCTGAGCATGAGGACAATGATGGGTCCTCCTCGGCCATGGCCAATCGTGCGAGATTCACCAGGTTGCGGGGCTTGGTCAGCAGTGTGTGTGGCCAGTGGTTGTAGTTTACTGAAGCGGAGAGGCAGTGCCGTCGTTGACCATGGATTCAGGTAATTTCAGGTTTTCTCTCCTGTTGTGGTGGCCCTCTAGGTTATTGTTTACATTCTGCATTGGTTGTAGTTGGTGTCGTGCTTGCGTGTCTCCTAATGCCTCTGCTATAACATGACATGTGGTAATGTAGTGTTTATTAAGGTTTGGTCAGCATGCTGACTAAGTCCAATATCAATCTGTTACATTTGATCAGTGTGCAGGTTCTCTAAAAGCAAACTTGTGTATTGCAATTAAACTGTCATTTCTCTTGCCCTTATAAATTGATAGATTGTTGGTTTATGTGTGTTCCACTCCTATGCATTCCTCCTTATACCTTATGTGATTAAACATGGATTTATTTGTGTGTAGCAGATCCTGGGAGTTCTGTCAGGATAGGGAGGCAAAAGGAAAATGTACATGCTCCTTATTACTTATCAGAAACATTTCCTACCAGTTCTTTTTTATTGTGTCTCATCTGAAATGGGTAGTTCTGAGTTTCATATCCTAATGGGTAGCAAAACTGTACATCTTTTAGATCTTGGTTCTAAATTTCCATTTTCGAGAAATGCCATCTTTTCATTTATATTTACTGTTTTAAGAAATGTTCTGAAGTGACAAGATTATTTTTTGTATGCAATTTCCAATAGTAGGTATTTTGTCAATCTATTTGTAGATGCTGCATTTGTCTTACTACCCTTTTCACTAATTTGCTACATTTCCTAAATGCTTTTGCTAAATGTCTTTATCCTTCTGGGATATACTTATGGAAAATAGAAATCATTTAAACTAGACATTCTAAATTTCAAATTTGATAATCCATATATTTGCATAGGTATTCCCAGGAGGTGGGAATCCCATAGCTCTCTTAACTTTTATTTGTTTGTAATAATGAACGCTTATCCTATTTGGGTAATGTTTGTATTCATATCTATCACAAAAAGATTGATGTCAAGTCTATGTTGTTGTTTGGTTTCCCTTAGGAACTCTATGCATTAGACTACAATACATAATAGAGCGAGGGAATCATCTTACCATAGGGAGGCAGGGGAGCATTGAAAAATGCACTGTATTGGATTCCGCAAATCCAGTGAGTATGAATGCACCTTTTACTAATTAGTTTGTGACAAGGAGGGGAGATCCATGTGCATGCAAGTTTGCTTGGTTTTTGCCGATTCACTCGATTATTAATTTTGGGACTGTGACGATTAGCAGGGGCTGTGGGGTCACTGGCAGACGATGTGCTTGGTTCCGCAGGTCATATTGTCAAAGTGCCAGTTAATTACCTGCCTTCAGGCTCTTCTCCTATCAAGGGTGACGTCACCTGGGATTGCTATGGTCTTACTGAAGAAGCTGACAACCTTGGCTATTTGTCTATGATGTCGACTGATGCCATCAAGACCATCGGTAATGACACGTGTGATGATGAGTCTGACTACGCCGAATATGATGAGTTTCCTGGCTTACTATTCATCTGACCATAAGGACAACAATAGTGGTTACTGGTTACTGCTCATCTGAGCTTAAGTGGTGAATGCGGCCGATGTTTCGACCACATAAGAAAATGAAGTTCGACCGCATAAGAAAATGAAGTTATTTTGGTTTATCGAGTAATATTATGTGTGGTAGCAGACTACCACACCATTGTAAATTATGTGTGATTGTCACTATGAGACAGTCCTACAGTGTGGTAGTTCTACAGAGAATTTCTAAATCAGTATGGTAGCAGACTACCCTACCCTTATTGTAAATTATGTGTGATCATCAATATGAGAGATTAACTACTAAATGGTTATGTCAAATTATGAACGAATTATGTCTTAGTTCCAGTGTTGGTTCTCTAATTTATTTTATATGCCTGCATTATCCTATATTAATGAATATACTAAACTTGGATTTCTATTAACTTATCATTACCTGCATTACCAAAACGTTGCGCCCGGCACCCTCGCGCCTTGGCGCGCTCCCGATCTAGTATATATAGACATCAGAGGTTGGCACACAACCCGCATGACTCAGGCCACTACTACTTCGTGGCCTTTATCCTCTCATCACCTGGTCATCATCATGCCCACTAACAAACTAACGACCTACATGCATCCACTAATCCCTTTCTACATGCACGGCCAACACCCATGTCCAACAAACTCATGCATGCTTTACGGACTGGACCTTGTGTAGCCGCTTCACACGGCCCATCGGCATCTCGCATATACGCCGTCTCGCACGGCACTAGCATCTCGCCATGCACGCTTTCCAGCCTCCATCGCGCCTTGCCGCATCTCACGGCGTTGCCGTATCACACGGCACCACTGACATCTCGTCGTGCTTGCCTCCATGGGCTTCGTACGCATCACACGTATACCTTGCCGGACTACACTATGCTAAGCTAAGCTACATGTAGAACGAAAATAACACATGCGGATACATAAATCAAGATTAAACCTAACAATTTCCCCCATAATCTTGATTCTCCAATCTCCGATGCGGATCACCCGCCTCCACTTGCAGCATGTAGCAATTTCTCCTTGCCGAGGACGACGCCATCGCAGCGCCAGAAACCCCCATGCACCATCTTGTCGTGGTCGACGCCGTCGCAGCGCCGGACACCACCATGCACCATCTTGTCGTGGTCGACGCCGTCGCAGCGCCCATCACCACATCGTCCTGCCGCACGCAGCGGCCACCTCATGACGTGGACGACGCCTTCGCAACGCCGATCACCACGCCGTCGCAACGACCCATCTTGCTGATGGCATCACACCATCCTAGACAGCACCGTCGACGAGCTTGACGCCGATCCTTATGACGGCTTCGCGCCGCCGTACCTCCCAACGGCGTCACACCGTTGTCTTCTTGTGGCAGCTTCTGTTGGGGAACGTACTAATTCCAAAAAAATTCCTACGCACACGCAAGATCATGGTGATGCATAGCAACGAGAGGGGAGAGTGTTGTCCACGTACCCTCGTAGACCGAAAGCGGAAGCGTTAGCACAACGCGGTTGATGTAGTCGTACGTCTTCACGATCCGACCGATCAAGTACCGAACGCACGGCACCTCCGAGTTCAGCACACGTTCAGCCCGATGACGTCCCTCGAATTCCGATCCAGCCGAGTGTTGAGGGAGAGTTTCGTCAGCACGACGGCGTGGTGACGATGATGATGTTCTACCGACGCAGGGCTTCGCCTAAGCACCGCTACAGTATTATCGAGGTGGACTATGGTGGAGGGGGCACCGCACACGGCTAAAAGATCAAATCAATTGTTGTGCCTCTAGGGTGCCCCCTGCCCTCGTATATAAAGGAGTAAGGGGGGAGGTGCGGCCGGCTAGGAGGGGCGCGCCAGGAGGAGTCCTACTCCCACCGGGAGTAGGACTCCCTCCCTTTTCCTTGTTGGACTAGGAGAGGAGAGGGAAGGAGAGAGGGGCAAAGGAAAGGGGGGGCGCCGCCCCCCTCCTTTTCCAATTCGGACTTGGGGGGAGGGGCGCGTGGCTGCCCCTTGGCCGCCTCTCCTCTTCCACCAATTGGGCCCATGAGGCCCAATAGCCTCCGGGGGGTTCCGGTAACCCCCCGGTACTCCGGTATTTATCCGACAACCCCCGGAACCATTCCGATGTCCGAATATAGTCATCCAATATATCAATCTTCATGTCTCGACCATTTCGAGACTCCTCATTATGTCCGTGATCACATCCGGGACTCCAAACAACCTTCGGTACATCAAAACTCATAATATAACTGTCATCGAAACTTTAAGCGTGCGGACCCTACGGGTTCGAGAACTATGTAGACATGACCGAGACACGTCTCCGGTCAATAACCAATAGCGGAACCTGGATGCTCATATTGGCTCCCACATATTCTACGAAGATGTTTATCAGTCAGACCGCATAACAACATACGTTGTTCCCTTTGTCATCGGTATGTTACTTGCCCGAGATTCGATCGTCGGTATCTCAATACCTAGTTCAATCTCGTTACCGGCAAGTCTCTTTACTCGTTCCATAATACATCATCCCGCAACTAACTCATTAGTTGCAATGCTTGGAAGGCTTAAGGGATGTGCATTACCGAGTAGGCCCAGAGATACCTCTCCGACAATCGGAGTGACAAATCATAATCTCGAAATACGCCAACCCAACAAGTACCTTCGAAGACACCTGTAGAGCACATTTATAATCACCCAGTTACGTTGTGACGTTTGGTAGCACACAAAGTGTTCCTCCGGTAAACGGGAGTTGCATAATCTCATAGTCATAGGAACATGTATAAGTCATGAAGAAAGCAATAGCAACATACTAATCGATCGAGTGCTAAGCTAACGGAATGGGTCAAGTCAATCACATCATTCTCCTAATGATATGATCCCGTTAATCAAATGACAACTCATGTCAATGGCTAGGAAACATAACCATCTTTGATCAACGAGCTAGTTAAGTAGAGGCATACTAGTGACATTCTGTTCGTCTATGTATTCACACAAGTATTACGTTTCCGGTTAATACAATTCTAGCATGAATAATAAACATTTATCATGATATAAGGAAATAAATAATAACTTTATTATTGCCTCTAGGGCATATTTCCTTCAGTCTCCCACTTGCACTAGAGTCAATAATCTAGATTACACAGTAATGATTCTAACACCCATGGAGCCTTCGTGCTGATCATGTTTTGCTCGTGGAAGAGGCTTAGTCAACGGGTCTGCAACATTCAGATCCGTATGTATCTTGCAAATTTCTATGTCTCCCACCTGGACTAGATCCCGGATGAAATTGAAGCGTATCTTGATGTGCTTGGTTCTCTTGTGAAATCTGGATTCCTTCGCCAAGGCAATTGCACCAGTATTGTCACAAAAGATTTTCATTGGACCCGATGCACTAGGTATGACACCTAGATCGGATATGAACTCCTTCATCCAGACTCCTTCATTTGCTGCTTCCGAAGCAGCTATGTACTCCGCTTCACACGTAGATCCCGCCACGACGCTTTGTTTAGAACTGCACCAACTGACAGCTCCACCGTTCAATGTAAACACGTATCCGGTTTGCGATTTAGAATCGTCCGGATCAGTGTCAAAGCTTGCATCGACGTAACCATTTACGACTAGCTCTTTGTCACCTCCATAAATGAGAAACATATCCTTAGTCCTTTTCAGGTATTTCAGGATGTTCTTGACCGCTGTCCAGTGATCCACTCCTGGATTACTTTGGTACCTCCCTGCTAGACTTATAGCAAGGCACACATCAGGTCTGGTACACAGCATTGCATACATGATAGAGCCTATGGCTGAAGCATAGGGAACATCTTTCATCTTCTCTCTATCTTCTGCAGTGGTCGGGCATTGAGTCTTACTCAACTTCACACCTTGTAACACAGGCAAGAACCCTTTCTTTGCTTGATCCATTTTGAACTTTTTCAAAACTTTGTCAAGGTATGTGCTTTGTGGAAGTCCAATTAAGTGTCTTGATCTATCTCTATAGATCTTGATGCTCAATATATAAGCAGCTTCACCGAGGTCTTTCATTGAAAAACTCTTATTCAAGTATCCCTTTATGCTATCCAGAAATTCTATATCATTTCCAATCAACAATATGTTATCCACATATAATATCAGAAATGCTACAGAGCTCCCACTCACTTTCTTGTAAATACAGGCTTCTCCAAAAGTCTGTACAAAACCAAATGCTTTGATCACACTATCAAAGCGTTTATTCCAACTCCGAGAGGCTTGCACCAGTCCATAAATGGATCACTGGAGCTTGCACACTTTGTTAGCTCCCTTTGGATCGACAAAACCTTCTGGTTGCATCATATACAACTCTTCTTCTAGAAATCCATTCAGGAATGCAGTTTTGACATCCATTTGCCAAATTTCATAACCATAAAATGCGGCAATTGCTAACATGATTCGGACAGACTTAAGCATCGCTACGGGTGAGAAAGTCTCATCGTAGTCAATCCCTTGAACTTGTCGAAAACCTTTTGCAACAAGTCGAGCTTTATAGACAGTAACATTACCGTCAGCGTCAGTCTTCTTCTTGAAGATCCATTTATTCTCAATGGCTTGCCGATCATCGGGCAAGTCAACCAAAGTCCACACTTTGTTCTCATACATGGATCCCGTCTCAGATTTCATGGCCTCAAGCCATTTTGCGGAATCTGGGCTCACCATTGCTTCTTCATAGTTCGTAGGTTCGTCATGGTCTAGTAACATAACCTCCAGAACAGGATTACGGTACCACTCTGGTGCGGATCTTACTCTGGTTGACCTACGAGGTTCAGTAACAACTTGATCTGAAGTTCCATGATCATCATCATTAACTTCCTCACTAATTGGTGTATGCGTCACAGGAACCGGTTTCTGTGATGAACTACTTTCCAATAAGGGAGCAGGTACACTTAACTCATCAAGTTCTACTTTCCTCCCACTCACTTCTTTCGAGAGAAACTCCTTCTCTAGAAAGGATCCATTCTTAGAACCGAATGTCTTGCCTTCGGATCTGTGATAGAAGGTGTACCCAACAGTCTCCTTTGGGTATCCTATGAAGACACATTTCTCCGATTTGGGTTCGAGCTTATCAGGTTGAAGCTTTTTCACATAAGCATCGCAGCCCCAAACTTTAAGAAACGACAACTTTGGTTTCTTGCCAAACCATAGTTCATAAGGCGTCGTCTCAACGGATTTCGATGGTGCCCTATTTAACGTGAATGCAGCCGTCTCTAAAGCATAACCCCAAAATGATAGCGGTAAATCAGTAAGAGACATCATAGATCGCACCATATCTAGTAAAGTACGATTACGACGTTCGGACACACCATTACGTTGTGGTGTTCCGGGTGGCGTGAGTTGCGAAACTATTCCGCATTGTTTCAAATGTAGACCAAACTCGTAACTCAAATATTCTCCTCCACGATCAGATCGTAGAAACTTTATTTTCTTGTTATGATGATTTTCAACTTCACTCTGAAATTCTTTGAACTTTTCAAATGTTTCAGACTTATGTTTCATTAAGTAGATATACCCATATCTGCTCAAATCATCTGTGAAGGTGAGAAAATAACGATATCCGCCACGAGCCTCAACATTCATCGAACCACATACATCTGTATGTATGATTTCCAACAAATCTGTGGCTCTCTCCATAGTACCGGAGAACGGCGTTTTAGTCATCTTGCCCATGAGGCACGGTTCGCAAGTACCAAGTGATTCATAATCAAGTGGTTCTAAAAGTCCATCAGTATGGAGTTTCTTCATGCGCTTTACACCGATATGACCTAAACGGCAGTGCCACAAATAAGTTGCACTATTATTATCAACTCTGCATCTTTTGGCTTCAACATTATGAATATGTGTATCACTACTATCGAGATTCATCAAAAATAGACCACTCGTCAAGGGTGCATGACCATAAAAGATATTACTCATATAAATAGAACAACCATTATTCTCTGCTTGAAATGAATAACCGTCTCGCATCAAACAAGATCCAGATATAATGTTTATGCTCAACGCTGGCACTAAATAACAATTATTTAGGTCTAATACTAATCCCGAAGATAGATGTAGAGGTAGCGTGCCGACGGCGATCACATCGACTTTGGAACTGTTTCCCACGCGCATTGTCACCTCGTCCTTGGCCAGTGTTCGCTTAATCCGTAGTCCCTGTTTTGAGTTGCAAATATTAGCAACAGAACCAGTATCAAATACCCAGGTGCTACTGCGAGCTCTGGTAAGGTACACATCAATAACATGTATATCACATATACCTTTGTTCACCTTGCCATCCTTCTTATCCGCCAAATACTTGGGGTAGTTCCGCTTCCAGTGACCAGTCTGCTTGCAGTAGAAGCACTCAGTCTCAGGCTTAGGTCCAGACTTGGGTTTCTTCTCTTGAGCAGCAACTTGCTTGATGTTCTTCTTGAAGTTCTCCTTCTTCTTCCCTTTGCCCTTTTTCTTGAAACGGGTGGTCTTATTGACCATCAACACTTGATGCTCCTTCTTGATTTCTACCTCCGCAGCCTTTAGCATTGCGAAGAGCTCGGGAATCGTCTTATCCATCACTTGCATGTTATAGTTCATCACGAAGCTCTTGTAGCTTGGTGGTAGTGATTGAAGAATTCTGTCAATGACGCTATCATCCGGAAGATTAACTCCCAGTTGAATCAAGTGATTATTATACCCAGACATTTTGAGTATATGCTCACTGACAGAACTATTCTCCTCCATCTTGCAGCTGTAGAACTTATTGGAGACTTCATATCTCTCAATCCGGCCATTTGCTTGAAATATTAACTTCAACTCCTGGAACATCTCATATGCTCCATGACGTTCAAAACGTCGTTGAAGTCCCGGTTCTAAGCCGTAAAGCATGGCACACTGAACTATCGAGTAGTCATCAGCTTTGCTCTGCCAGACGTTCATAACATCTGGTGTTGCTCCTGCAGCAGGTTTGGCACCTAGCGGTGCTTCCAGGACGTAATTCTTCTGTGCGGCAATGAGGATAATCCTCAAGTTACTGACCCAGTCCGTGTAATTGCTACCATCATCTTTCAACTTTGCTTTCTCAAGGAACGCATTAAAATTCAACGGAACAACGACACGGGCCATCTATCTACAATCAACATAGACAAGCAAGATACTATCAGGTACTAAGTTCATGATAAATTTAAGTTCAATTAATCATATTACTTAAGAACTCCCACTTAGATAGACATCCCTCTAATCCTCTAAGTGATCACGTGATCCAAATCAACTAAACCATAACCGATCATCACGTGAAATGGAGTAGCTTTCAATGGTGAACATCATTATGTTGATCATATCTACTATATGATTCACGCTTGACCTTTCGGTCTCAGTGTTCCGAGGCCATATCTGCATATGCTAGGCTTGTCAAGTTTAACCTGAGTATTCTGCGTGTGCAAAACTGGCTTGCACCCGTTGTAGATGGACGTAGAGCTTATCACACCCGATCATCACGTGGTGTCTGGGCACGACGAACTTTGGTAACGGTGCATACTCAGGGAGAACACTTTTATCTTGAAATTTAGTGAGAGATCATCTTATAATGCTACCGTCAATCAAAGCAAGATAAGATGCATAAAAGATAAACATCACATGCAATCAATATAAGTGATATGATATGGCCATCATCATCTTGTGCTTGTGATCTCCATCTCCGAAGCACCGTCATGATCACCATCGTCACCGGCGCGACACCTTGATCTCCATCGTAGCATCGTTGTCGTCTCGCCAATCTTATGCTTCTACGACTATCGCTACCGCTTAGTGATAAAGTAAAGCATTACAGGGCAATTGCATTGCATACAATAAAGTGACAACCATATGGCTCCTGCCAGTTGCCGATAACTCGGTTACAAAACATGATCATCTCATACAATAAAATTTAGCATCATGTCTTGACCATATCACATCACAACACGCCCTGCAAAAACAAGTTAGACGTCCTCTACTTTGTTGTTGCAAATTTTACGTGGCTGCTACGGGCTTAGCAAGAACCGTTCTTACCTACGCATCAAAACCACAACGATAGTTTGTCAAGTTGGTGCTGTGCTGTTTTAACCTTCGCAAGGACCGGGCGTAGCCACACTCAGTTCAACTAAAGTTGGAGAAACTGACACCCGCCAGCCACCTGTGTGCAAAGCACGTCGGTAGAACCAGTCTCGCGTAAGCGTACGCGTAATGTCGGTCCAGGTCGCTTCATCCAACAATACTGCCGAACCAAAGTATGACATGCTGGTAAGCAGTATGACTTATATCGCCCACAACTCACTTGTGTTCTACTCATGCATATGGCATCTACGCATAAAACCAGGCTCGGATGCCACTGTTGGGGAACCTAGTAATTTCAAAAAAATTCCTATGCACACGCAAGATCATGGTGATGCATAGCAACGAGAGGGGAGAGTGTTGTCCACGTACCCTCGTAGACCGAAAGCGGAAGCGTTAGCACAACGCGGTTGATGTAGTCGTACGTCTTCACGATCCGACCGATCAAGCACCGAACGCATGGCACCTCCGAGTTCAGCACACGTTCAGCCCGATGACGTCCCTCGAACTCCGATCCAGCCGAGTGTTGAGGGAGAGTTTCGTCAGCACGACGGCGTGGTGACGATGATGATGTTCTACCGACGCAGGGCTTCGCCTAAGCACCGCTACAGTATTACCGAGGTGGACTATGGTGGAGGGGGCACCGCACACGGCTAAAAGATCAAATCAATTGTTGTGCCTCTAGGGTGCCCCCCTGCCCCCGTATATAAAGGAGTAAGGGGGGAGGTGCGGCTGGCCAGGAGGGGGCGCCAGGAGGAGTCCTACTCCCACCGGGAGTAGGACTCCCTCCCTTTTCCTTGTTGGACTAGGAGAGGAGAGGGAAGGAGAGAGGGGGAAAGGAAAGGGGGGGCGCCGCCCCCCCTCCTTGTCCAATTCGGACTTGGGGGGGAGGGGCGCGCGGCTGCCCCTTGGCCGCCTCTCCTCTTCCACCAATTGGGCCCATGAGGCCCAATAGCCTCCGGGGGGTTCCGGTAACCCCCCGGTACTCCGGTATATATCCGATAACCCCTGGAACCATTCCGGTGTCCGAATATAGTCATCCAATATATCAATCTTCATGTCTCAACCATTTCGAGACTCCTCGTTATGTCCGTGATCACATCCGGGACTCCGAACAACCTTCGGTACATCAAAACTCATAAACTCATAATATAACTGTCATCGAAACTTTAAGCGTGCGGACCCTACGGGTTCGAGAACTATGTGGACATGACCGAGACACGTCTCCGGTCAATAACCAATAG
The DNA here is from genome assembly GCF_002575655.3 of Aegilops tauschii subsp. strangulata. Classification (NCBI taxonomy): domain Eukaryota; kingdom Viridiplantae; phylum Streptophyta; class Magnoliopsida; order Poales; family Poaceae; genus Aegilops; species Aegilops tauschii. Next base: position 19,359,133 of record NC_053038.3, on the reverse strand, counting down.
CGGAACCTGGATGCTCATATTGGCTCCCACATATTCTACGAAGATCTTTATCGGTCAGACCGCATAACAACATACGTTGTTCCCTTTGTCATCGGTATGTTACTTGCCCGAGATTCGATCGTCGGTATCTCAATACCTAGTTCAATCTCGTTACCGGCAAGTCTCTTTACTCGTTCCGTAATGCATCATCCCTCAACTAACTCATTAGTTGCAATGCTTGCAAGGCTTAAGTGATGTGCATTACCGAGTGGGCCCAGAGATACCTCTCCGACAATCGGAGTGACAAATCCTAATCTCGAAATACGCCAACCCAACAAGTACCTTCGGAGACACATGTAGAGCACCTTTATAATCACCCAGTTATGTTGTGACGTTTGGTAGCACACAAAGTGTTCCTCCGGTAAACGGGAGTTGCATAATCTCATAGTCATAGGAACATGTATAAGTCATGAAGAAAGCAATAGCAACATACTAAACGATCGAGTGCTAAGCTAACGGAATGGGTCAAGTCAATCACATCATTCTCCTAATGATGTGATCCCGTTAATCAAATGACAACTCATGCAATGGCTAGGAAACATAACCATCTTTGATCAACGAGCTAGTTAAGTAGAGGCATACTAGTGACATTCTGTTTGTCTATGTATTCACACAAGTATTACGTTTCCAGTTAATACAATTCTAGCATGAATAATAAACATTTATCATGATATAGGGAAATAAATAATAACTTTATTATTGCCTCTAGGGCATATTTCCTTCAGCTTCACGCCGCCATCTCCATCTAGCGGTATCGCACTGCAGCCGGCCATCAGCGGCATCGCACCGCCGACGACCTCCACCTCACGCCCATGTCCTCCACCTCACATGGAGTCCGCCAAGTCGCCGCCGCCGCGGCCGTCGCCTCCGCCACCGCCGCGCCGACCACCATAGCCGCCGGCACCACCGTCGCCGCCACGGATAACCAAGGCTCTGATGCCAATTGTTAGCGCCGCCCTCTCGCAGCACCCGCCGCCTCCTCGCAGTGCCGCTTCTTCTTCTACCTCTTGCTGCCTCTCACAGCTCAACTCTCTTTGTCTCACACAAGAACACACACACACATGGTGAAACTCAAAAAACACACACGCACACAGCCAAGGAAGAAACCCAACGAGGCTTTGCCCAGAACACTCTTCCTTGGTGCACACAAAGACTACATTTCTTCCTCTAGCCCTCACGACCTTTTCTCTCATTACTCATGCCAACACATATATATACACACCAGAGGTTGGCACACAACCCGCATGACTCAGGCCACTACTACTTCGTGGCCCTTATCCTCTCATCACCTGGTCATCATCATGCCCACTAACAAACTAATGACCTACATGCATCCACTAATCCATATCTACATGCACGGCCAACACCCATGTCCAACAAACTCATGCATGCTTTACGGACTGGAACTTGTGCAGCCGCTTCACACGGCCCATCGGCATCTCGCATATACGCCGTCTCGCACGGCACTAGCATCTCGCCATCCATGCTTTCCAGCCTCCATCGCGCCTTGCCGCATCTCACGGCGTTGCCGTATCACACGACACCATTGACATCTCGTCGTGCTTGCCTCCATGGGCTTCGTACGGATCACACGTATACCTTGCCGGACTATACTATGCTAAGCTAAGCTACATGTAGAACGAAAATAACACATGCGGATACATAAATCAAGATTAAACCTAATAGTGTAGTTGCCACTAGGGATAAAAAAGATGATTATGTAGTTGTTCTTTAAACGTAATGATGAAGACCGGAAATGTAAGTGCCTAGTGCCCCTTAGTGATTTTGGTGTATTGAAGACTTATAGGTTAAGGGACTAATGTGTTTATGAGTGTACACAGGTCTATAAGTCTATGAGGAGTTTGATATTTACAGAGAAAGTCGACCCCTAAAAATGAAGTTCTTCGACTGAAGACTTTGGATTTCTGAAGACTTTCTGAAGACTTTGAAAGTGAAGAAATTGGTGTGACCTTGAAGACTTGGTATTCATTTGAGGAACATGAAGCGTGAAGACTTTTGTTTTCGTAGTTTCATTTTCTCTTTCTTGAGTCATAGGAAACACCGTACTGTTAAAAGGCGTCGAGGAAATACTAAGGAAAAATTTCCATGTGATGCTCAACTCAAAATCCTACACCTACCAATCCCTTCGAGTGAAGCCATTGGAAATCTCATACAGTTCAGTTATATTCTTCAGTGACAGAGACGAAGCTCTTCTGGTCTCTGAGGAATTTGTTCTGACTGAGGAGTTAGGAATTCGCCAGTGCGGATTGCCTACACAGTGAGGAACATGATAGCCCTGAGGAATTTGAGCCTCATATTTCCGACCGTTGCTGTGCTACGCGCCAGCTGTCCCAAAATATCTTATCCACCTAACGGTCATATCATTGAAGGGCATTTATGTCTTATCATGTCGGGCTACTCCCTAGGCTATAAATAGCCGCCCCCTACAACCACTAGCTGGTTGGCTGCTCTGAGAGAAACTGACAGTTGTCATTTGAGAGCATCCCATCCTCCGAGGACTTTGAGCGAAAATCATCAAGTGAGGAAAACCCAAACCCAAACACCTACAAACCCAAAGTGATTGAGCATCACTGAAGAGATTGATCCTGCGTGGATCCGATGCTTGTTACCTTTGAAGACTGTGCTTATTCCAGACGGTTAGGCGTCATGATCTAGAGCATCCAAGAGGAATTGTGGATCGCCGAGTGACCGAGTTTGTGAAGGTTCGGAAGTCACCGGAAGACTTACCACGAGTGATTGGACGAGGTCTGTGTGACCTTAGTTCAAGGAGAATACGGTGAGGACTGTGTGTCCGGGACTGTGTGTCCGGGACTGTGTGTCCTCAGGTTTAAATACCTAGCCGCTCCAATCTGATGTACAACTGAGACAGCAGTTGGAACTGGTCTACCAAATCATTGTCTTCACCAAGCTTACTGGTTCTATTTCCTCAACTCTTCCATTTCCTCATTACTGTGTTGTGTGCTTGTCATATCTGTGTTTGAAGACTTTGACTGAAGACTTTCTCAATTTCCTCAGTTCAATTTCTTCAGTCTGTTTGTCTTCATCCTGTGCTATCCCGTGTTTACGCTTTCTGTACTCTGTGTTTGTCATCATTTCATGACCATGCCTATGTTCTGCTATGCTTACTCTTGAGTACTTATTCCGCTGCAAGTAGTTCTTCACTAAGGAATTTCCTCACCCGCAAATTCCTCAGTGAAGAATTCATAAAAATCGCCTATTCACCCCCCTCTAGTCGATATAACGCACTTTCAATTGGTATCAGAGCAAGGTACTCCCTTGTTCTGTGTGATTTTGGTTTAACCGCCTGGAGTTTTAGTTATGTCGACCGCAAGTATGAAGAAAGTGACATGCCCCATCTTTGACGGTCATGATTATCCCAAGTGGAAGGCCATGATGAGGAAGCGCCTCATGGCACTGAACAGCGAGTTGTGGACCGTAACTGAGATTGGTCTTACCGATCTATGCAAGATGGCGGACACTGATGATATTCGCAAGTACACTCGACTTGACATCATGGCGAAGGATATCATCTGTTCCTGCCTATCCAGAGATGAATTCGGGCGCATTATGCATCTTAGACTGAATCTCTAACGTCTATGAAGGTCATCGAACTTGTCATGATCCCTGGTTTGAGGATTTCAAGGAATCACTCAAGACGATGACTTTCGAACCTGAACCATCATCTTCTGCACCATGCCTCATGTCAAAAGGTGCCAAGGTAACCGAATGTTCCTCGTCCGAGTCTAGTGATGATGAATCTGATGATGATTTTGGACCTAGCTATACCAAGCTTGTTTGTATTGCCACTAAAAAACAAAAGGCCTTGGAAAAGGTTCAAAACATGCTAGATAAAAGTGATGATATGTTGGGTGAAGAAATGGATCGCACTAAAACCTTGACTGAAAATCTTCAGAGACTTCAGTCTAGATTTGACAACCTTCAAGGTCATCATAACACTCTCTTATCTGATCATGAGAAGCTTTCTTATGAATTTCTTCAGAGAAAGCAAGATCTTGAAAAGCTAAGAGTGAGTTATGAAGATCTTTAGAAGGAGCGTGATTCATTACTTGCTCAACAAATCAGCGCTGCTCAGGAAGAATTTGTTCCTCCATGTTTGAAAGCATTGAATGTGAATCTGTTAATTCTTCACCTGAATGTTCAAATGCTTCTAATGCTACAAATTCTTCAACTGTCTCTGCTATCACTAATTCCTCATCTGAGGACATTGCTAGTAACACTGACGATGCAGGGCTGAAGGAATTGTACATGACATGCATGTACAAAAGCCTCAAAGGGCATCAGACTCTTTGTGATGTGCTTAAAAAGCAGATCCTCAACAGGAACCCTAGGAAAGAGGGTATTGCCTTTGAGAGGAAACTCAATGCTGATGGTACATATTGGAAGCCTGAGCAGCACCCGAAAACCTCATGGGTTGCTGCAAAGGGTCCTCCAGTTGATCCATCTAATTTATCTGGCTTTACATGTGAATCTTCTCATTCTTCTGATGAGTCATTTGACTCCAACTATAAACTGTTTAAAAATCAGAATGGTGAAGTATTTGCTAGATATGTTGGCACTAACTGCAGGAACGGTTCTCCTATGAAGAAAATCTGGGTTCCCAAAAGGTTCCTTGAAAGTCTTCAGGTGAATGTCCTCATGACACCACCTGTGAAGAATAGGAACCCCAGATCAAATTCTTCATATGGATCCAAGTCCTCATACGGATCGAATTCCTCACGTGGATCATATTCCTCAAAAGGATCAAAGTCCTCATATGAACATCATCGTGCTAATAACTCTGTTTCGCAGGGAAGAGCTAAGGGCTATGAATATGAGCATTATTCTTCTAATCATTATGTTCATAAGTCCTCGAAGAATTTCTCTGCTTATTCATATGCTTACCCTAACTCCTCTTATGTGAAACGAAATGGATTGGCTTCTATGCCACCTTTCTCGTATGGAGCTCGCAGAGTGATGAACTCTTTGCCACCCCTTCAGATGTGGGTGGTGAAGAAAAAGGACTAATCTCTTATGCAGGGTCAGGTCTCCAGACGTGCTCAAACGTCTGAAGAATTTGTTGGAGACCTGAAAAGTGCCTGAAAGGACGCAGGCTAATCATGAAGAAATGAACTTTCATTTCTCACGTCCTCATACTGTTTTAACTGTTGCATTGCTTGATGAAATTGGTCTGATGAATTGTGATGTCATATTCTTCACTGATGAAGTATATGAAGTTCGTAAGCTGCACTAATTCATCTGCAGGATGATCTACCCAAAGCCACTGAGTGGGTCCTCGATAGTGGATGTACAAATCACATGACTGGTGACAAGAATCTATTGATGGATGCTCCCTTATCACCATCGCATCTGAAGCATATCATCTTCGCTGACAAAGGCAAAAGTCAGGTATTGGGTCTAGGTAAGGTTGCGATCACAAAGGATCGACACATGGACAAAGTCATGCTTGTCGAGTCCTTAGGATACAACCTCATGTCTGTCTCAATGCTTTGTGATCTTGATATGGTTGTTGTCTTTGGCAAGTATTGTTGTGTTGTGGTTATGGAAGCTGACAATTCCAAAGTCTTCGAAGGCTTTAGGAGAGGAGACTTGTATATTGTTGATTTCTCTACAGGACCGCAACCAGCCGTGTGCCTACTTGCAAAAGCTTCAGAAGGCTGGCTATGGCATCGACGACTTGGTCATGCAGGCATGAGGAATTTGCACACGCTTGCAAAGAAGAAGCACGTCATTGGCATTGAGAATGTCAAATTCCTCAAGGATCACTTATGCGGAGCCTGTGAAGCTGGAAAGATGACCAAGGCTAAGCATCCAGCAAAGACTATCATGACCACTACTCGACCATTTGAATTGCTTCATATGGATCTCTTCGGTCCTAACCATTACTCAGCAGTCACAAATGATGCATCTCTCTATGGTTTTGTTATTGTTGATGATTACTCTCGTTACACTTGGGTACATATTGTCACTTACAAACACGAAGTGCAGGAAGTCTTCAAACGATTTTCCTCGAGGGCTTCAACCAACTTCGGTGTGAAAATCAAGCACATCAGAAGTGACAATGGAACTGAGTTCAAGAATTCTGGTCTTGATGACTATCTTGATGAACTTGGTATTACTCATGAGTTATCTGCTCATTACAATCCTCAGCAGAATGGCGTCGTGGAGCGCAAGAACAGAACTCTTGTTGAGATGGCTCGCACTATGCTTGATGAGTACAAGACGCCTCGTCACTTCTGGATTGAGGCAATTTATACTGCGTGCCACTCATCAACAGGGTATATCTTCACAAATTCTTCAAGAAGACTGCCTATGAACTCCTCACTGACAAGAAACCCAATGTGAGTTATTTCAAAGTCTTCGGTGATAAATGTTGGATTAGAGATCCTCATCACAATACTAAATTTGCACCGAAAGCACATGAAGGTTTTATGCTTGGTTACGGAAAGGACTCGCACACCTACAGAGTCTTCAACAACGTTCTTCACAAGGTTGTTGAAACTGTAGATGTGCGGTTCGATGAAACTAATGGCTCGCAAAGAGAGCACCTACCCTCTGTGATAGATGAACCAGCACCTGAGGAAGCTATCAAGTTCAAGGCTACTCAGGATGTCATTCCTACCGAAGAATCTGCTGAAGAATTCATTCCAGAACGTGAAGAACGTCGAGCTAATGCACCTGAAGAAAATACTGATCAAATTCCTCGACGACAACCAGCTCATCCTCGCGTTGCAAAAGAAGTGCAAGTTGAAAAGATCATCGATGACATTGAAGCACCAGGTCCTCTCACACGATCAAAAGCTTCACATTTATCTAAATTTTGTGGGCACTGTGCTTTTGTCTCTATCACAGAGCCCACTAAGGTAGATGAAGCATTTCTGGAGCCTGAGTGGATTCAGGCCATGCAAGAAGAATTACATCAATTCGAGCTCAACAACGTCTGGGAACTGGTTAAACGTCCAGATCCTCGGAAGCATAATATCATTGGCACAAAGTGGATCTACCGCAACAAGCAAGATGAAAATGGCCTTGTGGTGAGGAATAAAGCACGGCTTGTAGCTCAAGGCTACACACAGGTTGAAGGAATTGATTTCGATGAAACTTTTGCACCTGTTGCTAGACTTGAAGCTATTCGCATATTACTTGCTTATGCTAACCATCATGATATCACTTTATATCAAATGGATGTGAAAAGTGCATTCCTCAATAGTAAGCTTGAGGAAGAAGTATATGTTGCTCAACCCCCAGGTTTTGAAGATCCAAAGCATCCTGACAAAGTCTTCAGACTCAATAAGGCCCTCTATGGCCTCAAGCAGGCTCCTCGGGCATGGTATGATACTTTGAAGGAATTCCTCATGAAGAAAGGCTTCAAACCCGGTTCACTCGACCCTGCTCTTTTCACTAAATCTTATGATGGTGAATTGTTTGTGTGCCAAATATATGTTGATGATATTATCTTTGGCTGTACTGACCAACGTTATAGTGATGAATTTGCCTATATGATGAGTGAATAATATCAAATGTCTATGATGGGAGAGTTGAAATTCTTCTTAGGTCTTCAAATTCGTCAACAGCGCAATGGCATATTCATATCTCAGGAGAAATACCTCAAGGATGTACTGAGGAAATTCGGCATGCAAGATTGCAAAGGCGTCAAAATTCTGATGCCCACAAATGGCCATCTGTGCACTGATGAAAATGGTATTGACTTTGATCAAAAGGTATACCGCTCCATGGATGGTTCTTTATTGTATTTATGTGCATCTAGGCCAGATATTATGCTTAGTGTTTGCATGTGTGCCCGATTTCAAGGTACACCAAAGGAATCACACCATAAGGCTGTGAAGCATATTCTTCGATATCTAGCTCACACACCAACACTTGGATTATGGTACCCCAAGGGCTCGGCTTTTGATCTCATTGGATATTCTGACTCTGACTATGCTGGTGATCGTGTGGACCGCAAAGTCAACATCTGGTACATGTCATTTCCTCGGACGATCTTTGGTCTGTTGGTCCTCGAAGAAACAGAACTGCGTATCACTGTCTACTGCTGAAGCTAAGTACATTGCTGCTGGTTCTTGCTGTGCTCAATTGCTGTGGATGAAGCACACTCTCAAGGACTACGGCGTCAACATGAAGAATGTGCCTCTCTACTGTGACAATGAGAGTGCCATCAAGATTGCTCACAACCCAGTTCAGCACTCGAAGACAAAGCACATTTAGATTCGTCATCATTTTCTTCGTGATCATGTGTTGAAGGGCGACATTTCTATTGAGCATGTGAAGACTGAAGAACAGCTAGCCGATATCTTCACAAAGCCCTTGGATGAGAAGAGATTTAGCAAGTTGCGGTGTCAGCTAAATATCTTAGAATCTTCGAATGTTCTTTGAAAAGGACACTCATCCTAACACTTATGCAAAATTGATGACTTAGATGTGCAACACATGAAGAAACGTTTTTCTTCAATCAATGAAGAATAACACTCTAAGTGTGAAGAAAGTAACGAAGAATTTGATTCTCAGAACCCTACGACAATTGTACGCGGTGTCTGAAATCATCATTCTTATACGGTGGGTCACGCCACCACCAAAAGTTGAAAATCTTCAATTTCAGTTTTTCCTCAGTGAAATTCCTCAGTTGTTCATTTTCTTCAACTTTGCATTGTCTTCACTGTTTCCGTCGTTTTTCTTCATTGGCTATATATATATATTCAGCATTCACTTATGGCTAATTCTTCAAGTTGGGTTTTCTGCTAAGTGAATGTGATCGGACCCTTCGCCCTCTATGCTATACTCAACCCAATCTATTCACAAATTCTTCATGTGCGTTCTATTTGAAACTCGTTCAAAATCTTCACTGTGTCCTTGTCAGCTGAAGAATTTGCGAACGGAACTTTTAACTTATCTTATCCAAATTTTCGGCTTTGCCGCTCAAACCGTTCCACATCCCACGAAATACTTATCTATTCACCCACGATCTAACACGATCTCCACTTCTCAGTACGTGGGTGACACATGTCAAGCGAATGAGAAGGGTCAGGGGCACGTTCGTCCAAAATCTTCGGGCGAACAGTTTTTCACCGTGGCTATAAATACCCCCTCTCCCCTTCCTCACTTCCTTTACTCCGCTCGACCTCTCTCCAGCTCGAGCTTCTCAAACCCTAGCGCCGCCGCTACTTCATCATCGCCGGTGAGGAAGAGCTTCACTGCCTCGACCTCGTCGCCACCGTACTCGCGCCGGCCGCGGAAATCTTCACTCTGCCGCCGCCGTAGCCGTCTTCCTCCGCCGAGTTAGGGCGTGGAAGATCTGCACAGATGAACTTCTCATCTCTACCTCACAGTTCATCGTGTTCTTTGTCCAGGGTAATTAAAAGTTACTTTTACTGCCCTCTTTGATTCAAATGATTTCTACAAAATCTTCAAAGGTGTTTATTCTTCAAATTCTTCACACACTAAACACCTCACATGTCATCTGTTCTTGATTCGTTTCTCTAAGCAATAATTTTTCTTCAAGATTCCTCAATTGTGTGGATATTCGATCTATACAACTCTGGAACCTAAGACAAAGAACGCTTAGTGAAATTCTTCAAGACTCATCTGGTCAAATTCCTCAAATTTGTTCTTTTTGAAAAACCTTCTGAGAACGCATATGACCTCTCCAAATTCCTCGCAACTATACTCTGTTCACAGGTACTCATGTCCGCTGCTGAATCTCTAGGTTCTCATCAACTTAACTCATTTGCAGCATTCCTCGAAGAAAAGTTGCATACTTCTTCAGAGAATTCAATTGTTCAAATTCCTCATCTGAAGAAAATGGCTGATGGAAAGAAGCCACAGAAAGGAGGAAAGAGGACTGAGGTCAACACTGCATTTGAAATCCATGAGGACATCTATGCTGGGTACTACACACCCCCTGAGGGAGATAAAAATCAGCGCAAGGTGCGCATTCAGAAGATAGAGAGGAGATGGGCAAGAGAGTGGAGGGAGTACAAGTATGTCACTCCCAAGTACATGAAGAAATTCGCACTCAATCCTCCATGCCCAAGACCTCCGTTGGCACCTGGCCAAGAAGTTGATCCCACCTGCCTCAAGCGTGGTGAGGATTATCCTGATGAATGGGCCAAGCGCCAGGCCAAGCTGGCTAGACAAGCCAGAGAAGCAGTGAGGAAATTCAATGAAGACTCTGCTGCTGCTACTGCCGCTGAGGCCTCTGTCAAGCCAAAGAAATCCATGGCAAAGAAGCCTGCGCGTAAGCCAAGTGCTTCACCTTCAATGCCCTCAAGGCCAAGTTCCTCAGCAATGCCCTCACGGCCAGAATCCTCAAAGCCCTCACGGCCAATTCCTCACGCTGCTCCTGCTCCTCCAAAATCCTCAGCTGCTCCAACCAAATCCTCAGCACCTGTGCATCTTGCCACGTGCCAAAGGACTACAGGCATCTCTATTGCCTCAGGAGCTTCAGCTAGTTCCTCAGCTGCTCCAAATTCTTCAACAGGACCCTCTCTGCTGAAGACAAAGACCACTGCTGGACGAGGTTCTCGCCCAAGTCCTCACAGGAAGCAGGTCGCCTTCCAACTGCCATCTGAAGAAGACGAAGCTGATGATGAAGACTTGCTGAAATCATCAGAGATAGGTAAGTCAGGGCCGCTAGAGCCAAGGGCACAAATGTGCCTCTGCTTTTGGATCCAAAGTTGATCCTCGATTACATTGATCTCTGGCACAAGGACCCAAACACTCCTATGCCTGACTTCAAGCTGACTCCTGGCCAAAATCATATGCTGACTGCCTTCATCCAAGAAGAAAAATGGAAATTTGAGAAGGCCGGGCAGATCAAGAAAGCGCAGTACAGGAAGGAGAAATTCCTGAAGAACAACGTTGTCTCTATGACAACTGATGATCTTGTGAAGATCCAGTCTGAAATCAAAGTCCTCAGCGATGATTTCAATGCTTACTATGCTGATTGGCAAGGAGCCAAGGTCAGGTTTGTTAAACTGACTGAGAAGTTCACCTCCAATGTTGTAGCCCCATCGCAACAAGAAATTCTTCAGACTGAAGCATCTGCTCAGCCAACTGAAGAACATGCCAGCACCGCTGATGACATTCAGGCTGCTAAAGAAAATGTGAGTTCCAGGGCTGATGACTGCATTCCAGCCGCTGATGAAATTTCCAGGGCATCCACTAGTGGTGCACCTGAAGAAAATGAAGAGGTCAGGGCAACTGCATCAGTTGTGCCTGAAGAAAATCAACCACATTCCTCTGCTCCTCCTGCGCCTATGCCAACTCCAATTCTTCCATCTGCATCGGATGTGAAGAAGACCAAGGCCGCAAAGTGGGCAGCAGTGAAGAAAAGGAAAGCATCAGCTTCATCAGATTCTTCAGCTCCGAAGAAGATGAAGAAATTGACCAGCTCGGTTGCAAACCCCATTGATGTTGTTCCGATCTCAACCATGCCATCAAAGGACCTTGTTCCTTTTGATGAAGAATATGTGATCCCTAGCATATCTGATGAAGAAAATCCTTCTGCTGCTTCGTCAGAGCAGATGGATGAAGAAATTGAAGTGGATGAAATCCCTTCAACTCCAGCTGTTTCCTCGCCTATGCCTCAGTTTACTGCTGAAGAGGCCGGCGTTGAAGAAATAGAAGATGAAGACGTGGACATTGGCTGTACCACACCAATGATGAATGATGACTTTTGGGAAAGTCAGCACCCCAACTCTCCACTCTTCACACCTTTACAGCAAATTCCTCAGTCCCCTATTGCTACTGAAGTACAAATGGGATCTGAAGAACCTCGTGCAACCCCATCTGTCCATGAAGAAATTCCAGCCACTAGTGCTGAAGAAAATGTACATGAAGAATTGAAGACCCAGGCTGTCACTGGAGTAGAAGCTGAAATTCCTCAGCCTGGAGAACCTGAGATTGCGATTCCTGAGGTGATAATGCAATTGACTGACACTCCTCAGCCCAAGCCAAAGGATCCATTCTCAAAGAAGCAGAAATTCAAGGCTGATGATTTCTTTGGCGAGCGCGTGTTCTTCACTGACTACAATCCCTATGATTCTGCTCGTCTTAGAAGGAAGCGCTTTTGGACCGCCAGCCAGGCCAACTTCTATTCTTCACTACTTTTCAATAAGGACAAAGTCTTCGATCACGAGCATATTCCTCATGTGGACATGGAATCACTGCCATGCTTCACTCCTGTCCTCAGTGTGCTTCATGACACAGGCCTCCTCAACTTTTGCACAGACATAGTTGATTGGAATGAAGAACTCATTCTTCAATTCTACACAACTTTGCACATCACAAGAGATCCTGACGATGTGAACTCCTGGGTTTTGGACTGGATGACTGAAAATACTCACTATAAGGCACCGGCCACTGAATTACTTCACGCCCTGCCCATCAGTCCTCCACCTGAAGGAGCTCGTTGCATGTACCAAGAGCCTGAGCTTACTGATCACTATATGCAAGTGCCGATGAAGCCATTGAAACCAGGTCAAGCCTCAAGGACAAAATTCCTCGTGAAGGAATTGTAGTATGTACCAAGGACAGTCTATCGCATTCTGACGAAGACTATGAGTCCAATCAAAGGCCACGACTCATCTGATGAGGAAATTGTTGGCATCATGAAGAATCTGGTTTTGAACATCATTCATGGCATTCCTGTCAATTATCATGATTTCTTCATGAGGACTCTGGCAAATGTTGCACTTTCACCGTTTGAGCTGAAGCCTTATGCACCGTGGATTATGAGATTCATCAGAACAAGGTCTTCACTCAACTACAAAGCTGATACACTGAACCATTGCAGCTACTTGCCCCCGATTGAAGTCCTCAAACGGACATTTTCCTCAGCTGATGACAAGGGCAAGGCTTCTGCTGTTATAGATGAAGGCATTCGTCCATTGGATGGTCAATTTCGCAAGGCTACATCTTATTCCACCAATGATGACTCTGCCACTCATGATTCTGCTGCCCATGCCTCCAAGCCAAATCCTCAAGCTACTGCTCCTCGTGTGATGACTGACCGTGAACTTCTGCTAAGTCTTCACCAGAAGGTGGATCGAAACCATAAATGGGTTAAGCGTCAGTTTGGTTCAATTCTTCACAACATGACTGCTACACATAATGCAGTGAAGAAAAACCATTACTACCTCTATGAAGTCTTCGGTCGCACCTGGGCTGTTCTGTCTCACATTTACAGCGAAGAAGATCTGAAGAACATGGGTCTCAAGGAGGACTTTGACTGGTCTGCACCTCCACCGAAGAAATACAAGAAGGTCAAGGTTCCTTCCTTGGTGGCCAGCTCCTATTCTTCATCGCGCGAAACTGATGAGCATGAAGACTTGGACGACACTGCGGCAGGCCCTACATCAACAAACGACCCCAACAACGCTGGCGCTCCTTCATCAACTTGATATTCTTCAGGGCGCGTTAGTCCTCATTTTTGAACCTTTTGGTCATTCAATGACAAAGGGGGAGAAATTTGAGTTAGTCTTCAAGCGGGTCTATCTTATATGGGCGGTTTTTTTCTAAGTTACAACTCTCGTTCTTCTGATGACTTTGTTGGATCGAGTTGTAAACTTAAAACTCTATGGTGGCCTGATACTTTTGTTGTTTCTTCTGCATGCTTATTCCTCGTTAATGTTATTGCACGCATGCTGAATTACATCAGTCACCATATTTCATCATGCATTTCAAATTCTTCATATATTATGTCAAATGCGTGTATGAATTACAAGATATAGGGGGAGATCTCCATGATTCAACTCTTCAAGTGTGCATTGCTTCAAAAGCAAATTCCTCACTATGCACATCTTTAGGGGGAGTTCTTCTATATCTTGCAATCAAATTCCTCAATATCAGTATTTACACTTCATATGTTTATCCCCGTTGAAAACTTAACCTATATTGTCATCAATCACCAAAAAGGGGGAGATTGTAAGTGCATCTAGTGCCCCTTAGTGATTTTGGTGTATTGAAGACTTATAGGTTAAGGGACTAATGTGTTTATGAGTGTACACAGGTCTATAAGTCTATGAGGAGTTTGATATTTACGGAGAAAGTCGACCCCTAAAAATGAAGTTCTTCGACTGAAGACTTTGGATTTCTGAAGACTTTCTGAAGACTTTGAAAGTGAAGAAATTGGTGTGACCTTGAAGACTTGGTATTCATTTGAGGAACATGAAGCGTGAAGACTTTTGTTTTCATAGTTTCATTTTCTCTTTCTTGAGTCATAGGAAACACCGTACTGTTAAAGGGGGTCGAGGAAATACTAAGGAAAAATTTCCATGTGATGCTCAACTCAAAATCCTACACCTACCAATCCCTTTGAGTGAAGCCATTGGAAATATCATACAGTTCAGTCATATTCTTCAGTGACAGAGACGAAGCTCTTCTGGTCTCTTGAGTAATTTGTTTTGACTGAGGAGTTAGGAATTCACCAGTGCGGATTGCCTACACAGTGAGGAACATGATAGCCCTGAGGAATTTGAGCCTCATATTTTCGACCGTTGCTGTGCTACGCGCCAGCTGTCCCAAAATATCTTATCCACCTAACGGTCATATCATTGAAGGGCATTTATGTCTTATCATGTCGGGCTGCTCCCTAGGCTATAAATAGCCGCCCCCTACAACCACTAGCTGGTTGGCTGCTCCGAGAGAAACTGACATTTGTCATTTGAGAGCATCCCATCCTCCGAGGACTTTGAGCGAAAATCATCAAGTGAGGAAAACCCAAACCCAAACACCTACAAACCCAAAGTGATTGAGCATCACTGAAGAGATTGATCCTGCGTGGATCCGACGCTTGTTACCTTTGAAGACTGTGCTTCTTCCAAACGGTTAGGCGTCATGGTCTAGAGCATCCAAGAGGAATTGTGGATCGCCGAGTGACCGAGTTTGTGAAGGTTCGGAAGTCACTTGAAGATTTACCACGAGCGATTGGACGAGGTCTGTGTGACCTTAGTTCAAGGAGAATACGGTGAGGACTGTGTGTCCGGGACTGTGTGTCCTCAGGTTTAAATACCTAGCCGCTCCAACCAGATGTACAACTGAGACAGCAGTTGGAACTGGTCTACCAAATCATTGTCTTCACCAAGCTTACTGGTTCTATTTCCTCAACTCTTTCATTTCCTCATTACTGTGTTGTGTGCTTGTCATATCTGTGTTTGAAGACTTTGACTGAAGACTTTCTCAATTTTCTCAGTTCAATTTCTTCAGTCTGTTTGTCTTCATCCTGTGTTATCCAGTGTTTACGCTTTCTGTACTCTGTGTTTGTCATCATTTCATCATGATGACCATGCCTATGTTCTGCTATGCTTACTCTTGAGTACTTATTCCGCTGCAAGTAGTTCTTCGCTAAGGAATTTCCTCACCCGCAAATTCCTCAGTGAAGAATTCATAAAAATCGCCTATTCATCCACCCTCTAATCGATATAACGCACTTTCAATTGGTATCAGAGCAAGGTACTCCCTTGTTCTGTGTGATTTTGGTTTAACCGCCTGGAGTTTTAGTTATGTCGACCGCAGGTATGAAGAAAGTGACATGCCCCATCTTTGACGGTCATGATTATCCCAAGTGGAAGGCCATGATGAGGAAGCGCCTCATGGCACTGAACAGCGAGCTGTGGACCGTCACTGAGATTGGTCTTACCGATCTATGCAAGATGGCGGACACTGATGATATCCGCAAGTACACTCGACTTGACATCATGGCGAAGGATATCATCTGTTCCTGCCTATCCAGAGATGAATTCGGGCGCATTATGCATCTTAGACCGAATCTCTGACGTCTATGAAGGTCATCGAACTTGTCATGATCCCTGGTTTGAGGATTTCAAGGAATCACTCAAAATGATGACTTTCGAACCTGAACCATCATCTTCTGCACCATGCCTCATGGCAAAAGGTGCCAAGGTAACCGAATGTTCCTCATCCGAGTCTAGTGATGATGAATCTGATGATGATTTTGGACCTAGCTATACCAAACTTGTTTGTATTGCCACTAAAAAACAAAAGGCCTTGGAAAAGGTTCAAAACATGCTAGATAAAAGTGATGATATGTTGGGTGAAGAAATGGATCGCACTAAAACCTTGACTGAAAATCTTCAGAGACTTCAGTCTAGATTTGACAACCTTCAAGGTCATCATAACACTCTCTTATCTGATCATGAGAAGCTTTCTTATGAATTTCTTCAAAGAAAGCAAGATCTTGAAAAGCTAAGAGTGAGTTATGAAGATCTTTAGAAGGAGCGCGATTCATTACTTGCTCAACAAATCAACGCTGCTCAGGAAGAATTTGTTCCTCCATGTTTGAAATGCATTGAATGTGAATCTATTAATTCTTCACCTGAATGTTCAAATGCTTCTAATGCTACAAATTCTTCAACTGTCTCTGCTATCACTAATTCCTCATCTGAGGACATTGCTAGTAACACTGACGATGCAGGGCTGAAGGAATTGTACATGACATGCATGTACAAAAGCCTCAAAGGGCATCAGACTCTTTGTGATGTGCTTAAAAAGCAGATCCTCAACAGGAACCCTAGGAAAGAGGGTATTGCCTTTGAGAGGAAACTCAATGCTGATGGTACATATTGGAAGCCTGAGCAGCACCCGAAAACCTCATGGGTTGTTGCAAAGGGTCCTCCAGTTGATCCATCTAATTTATCTGGCTTTACATGTGAATCTTCTCATTCTTCTGATGAGTCATTTGACTCCAACTATAAACTGTTTAAAAATCAGAATGGTGAAGTATTTGCTAGATATGTTGGCACTAACTGCAGGAACGGTTCTCCTATGAAGAAAATCTGGGTTCCCAAAAGGTTCCTTGAAAGTCTTCAGGTGAATGTCCTCATGACACCACCTGTGAAGAATAGGAACCCAATATCAAATTCTTCATATGGATCCAAGTCCTCATACGGATCGAATTCCTCACGTGGATCATATTCCTCAAAAGGATCAAAGTCCTCATATGAACATCATCGTGCTAACAACTCTGTTTCGCAGGGAAGAGCTAAGGGCTATGAATATGAGCATTATTCTTCTAATCATTATGTTCATAAGTCCTCGAAGAATTTCTCTGCTTATTCATATGCTTACCCTAACTCCTCTTATGTGAAACGAAATGGATTGGCTTCTATGCCACCTTTCTCGTATGGAGCTCACAGAGTGATGAACTCTTTGCCACCCCTTCAGATGTGGGTGGTGAAGAAAAAGGACTAATCTCTTATGCAGGGTCAGGTCTCCAGACGTGCTCAAACGTCTGAAGAATTTGCTGGAGACCTGAAAAGTGCCTGAAAGGACGCAGGCTAATCATGAAGAAATGAACTTTCATTTCTCACGTCCTCATACTGTTTTAACTGTTGCATTGCTTGATGAAATTGGTCTGATGAATTGTGATGTCATATTCTTCACTGATGAAGTATATGAAGTTCGTAAGCTGCACTAATTCATCTGCATGATGATCAACCCAAAGCCACTAAGTGGGTCCTCGATAGTGGATGTACAAATCACATGACTAGTGACAAGAATCTATTGATGGATGCTCCCTTATCACCATCGCATCTGAAGCATATCATCTTCGCTGACAAAGGCAAAAGTCAGGTATTGGGTCTAGGTAAGGTTGCAATCACAATGGATCGACACATGGACAAAGACATGCTTGTCGAGTCCTTAGGATACAACCTCATGTCTGTCTCAATGCTTTGTGATCTTGATATGGTTGTTGTCTTTGGCAAGTATTGTTGTGTTGTGGTTATGGAAGCTGACAATTCCAAAGTCTTCGAAGGCTTTAGGAGAGGAGACTTGTATATTGTTGATTTCTCTACAGGACCGCAACCAGCCATGTGCCTACTTGCAAAAGCTTCAGAAGGCTGACTATGGCATCGACGACTTGGTCATGCAGGCATGAGGAATTTGCACACGCTTGCGAAGAAGAAGCACGTCATTGGCATTGAGAATGTCAAATTCCTCAAGGATCACTTATGCGGAGCTTGTGAAACTGGAAAGATGACCAAGGCTAAGCATCCAGCAAAGACTATCATGACCACTACTCGACCATTTGAATTGCTTCATATGGATCACTTCGGTCCTAACCATTACTCAGCAGTCACAAATGATGCATCTCTCTATGGTTTTGTTATTGTTGATGATTACTCTCGTTACACTTGGGTACATATTGTCACTTACAAACATGAAGTGCAGGAAGTCTTCAAACGATTTTCCTCGAGGGCTTCAACCAACTTCGGTGTGAAAATCAAGCACATCAGAAGTGACAATGGAACTGAGTTCAAGAATTCTGGTCTTGATGACTATCTTGATGAACTTGGTATTACTCATGAGTTATCTGCTCCTTACACTCCTCAGCAGAATGGCGTCGTGGAGCGCAAGAACAGAAATCTTGTTGAGATGGATCGCACTATGCTTGATGAGTACAAGACGCCTCGTCACTTTTGGATGTGAAAAGTGCATTCCTCAATGGTAAGCTTGAGGAAAAAGTATATGTTGCTCAACCCCCAGGTTTTGAAGATCCAAAGCATCCTGACAAAGTCTTTAGACTCAATAAGGCCCCTCGGGCATGGTATGATACTTTGAAGGAATTCCTCGTGAAGAAAGGCTTCAAACCCGGTTCACTTGACCCTACTCTTTTCACTAAATCTTATGATGGTGAATTGTTTGTGTGCCAAATATATGGTCTGACCGCAGGACCATGCCTCCTCCAGCTGCTCCTGTTGCTGGTACATAGCTACCATCAACATTCAATTTTGTCCAGCCGGCTGGAGGTAACACCCACCCCACTTCGGCCTTCTGTTGTACATGTTGTGGTGGCGCCAAAGCATCAACCTGAACCACCATCTTCCCTTTCTCCATGTTACCTTGGGGCCATTGGTGGATGCATAACAAGGAATTGATGTAGCCTTGTAAAAATCTACGTGATGCTTCCGTTGCGGGTGGGGACTTGCCATGCGTTATTTCATTCCGCACATACCACACACGCCACATGGTCATGAGGACAATCATACGTGTAGTATCAGATAGCGGCTCCAAAAGTGAGAACAACCATTCTGGGCCGGTGTGCGTGACGTCCTCCACCTTGGGTATTGGACAGTCACGCGCCATAGCACGCCACAACTCTTTCGCTAGGGGGCACCTGTGTTGGAAATACTGTAATATGTCATGTAACGTACGTGGTGGCCTTGAGCTTCACGTATAGGATTAGGAGAGTAGTTAGAGGATTCTTTTATCTTTCTATCCTTTCTTCTCTCTCTCTCTCTCTCTCTCGTGTAATCCTCCTCCACGGTTGGAGATCTCAACCGCACCATGTACTCCTATGAGACTAATCCTCTCGTCACAATCAATATATACCTCGCGGGCTCTCTGTATGAGAGTTGAGATGCTTTACCAATTCTAACATGGTATTCAGAGCCATCTTCTTCCTCCACATCTAGCTCTCCACCAGATCAAATCTAGCCAGCTCTCCACCAGATCAAACCTAGCCGCCATCAAAAAAACTTCCTCCAGATCAGAACCTAACACCATGTCTTCTTCCTCCAGTTCGGCTTCTTTCTCTGGCCTGAACAACACAATCTCTAAACCTCTTAGCCGCACCAACTACATCCTATGGCGTGCCCAGGCTCGCTCTCAGATTATGGGATCCGGTCTCTATGGGTATCTTGACCAAACAATTCCCGAACCTACCAAAACAATATCGTCCAAAAACTCTGAAGGAAAGGAACAGATCGTTCCAAATCCCGCCTACACCCCTTGGTTAATCCAAGACCAGCAGATCGTTGCCTACCTGCTGAGAAATCTCTCCAAAGAAATTCTAGTTCAGGTTGCCTCGATGGAGACATCGCATGCGATCTGGACATCCCTGGCAAACATGTTCGCAGCCCAATCTGCATCCCGTGTGAATAACCTCAGAATCTCTCTGACCAATGCCCACAAAGGTTCTCAATCTGCTGCTGCTTATTTTGGTCATATGAGATCTCTTTCGGATGAACTTGTAGCTGCAGGAAGGCCTATCGGAGAACCGGAGCTACTGTCCTTCATCGTCGCGGGGCTGGATATGGATTACCAGTCCATCATCTTAGCCCTGGATGCCCGCGTCGAGCCCGTGTCTGTTGATGAGATGTTCGCAATGGTGGCGAACTTTGACCAGTGGGTCGAACTTTTCCATGGCTCAGGTGCGGGCGGCTTCAAATCCTCGGCCAACATGGCTGCGAGGAATCGCGGCGGCGGCGGCAAAAACAACTACCGTGGCTCGCCCAAACCCACCAATGGTGGTGGTGGCGGGTATCGCGGTGGTGGTGGAGGCAACAACGGCGGCGGCGGCTACAACAACAACCCCAACTACAATAAAGGCGGCAATGGTGGTGGTCCTGTCTACCACAACAATGGTGGCCGCGGTCACCACTACAACAACAACGATCAAGAGCGCCCCTTCTACAACAACAACCAGGGGCGCCAAGGTGGCTACCGTGGTGGCTATGCCGGCGGCAACAACTTCCAAGGATATGATGAGTATGAGGGCAAATGTCAAATTTGTAAAAAGAGTAACCACATAGCAAAAGATTGTCTTTGGCGCTATGAAGAAAATTCGCAGAAGAAGAAAGTTGCAGCCGCCGCAGATGTGTCCTATGGTGTGGATACGAATTGGTATGCCGATACCGGCACCACTGAACACCTCACCCCCGACATGGACAGGTTGACCATGCAAGAGAAGTACCACGACCATGATCAAATCAACACCGCAGCAAACGGTCAAGGTATGATGATAACCCACGTTGGTCAATCTACTATTAAAACCCCTCATAGCAATATTCATCTCAATGATGTCCTACTTGTTCCACATGCATCAAAAAGTCTTGCTTATGTTCGTAAAATCACTCTTGATAATGGGGTCTTCATAGAGTTTCATCCGTTTTTCTTTTTGATCAAGGATCAGGCAACGCGGAAGGTTCTTTATCGCGGTAGATGCGTGGATGGTCTCTACCCATTGATTCCTACACTTTGCAAGTTCAATAAACAAGCCTTTGGAGCCATTAGAGTTTCTTTAGAAAGGTGGCATAATCGCTTAGGCCACCCGTCTTTTTCCATTGTTTATCAAATTCTTAGCAAGAATAAACTCCCATTTGTTGGTGAGCAAAATTGTGAAACTATTTGTGATTCATGCCAGCGTGCAAAACGTCATCAATTACCATATTCTATTTCTACTAGTGTGTCTGTTAAACCCTTGCAATTGATCTTTTCTGATGTGTGGGGTCCAGCACCCTCTTCCGTTGGTAGACACACTTATTATGTGAGCTTTATTGATGACTATAGTAAATACACGTGGATTTATCTCCTTAAGAAACGTTCCGATGTCTTTCAAGTTTTCCATAACTTTCAAGCTCTCGTCGAGAGAAAATTTGATTGTAAAATTATTGCCATGCAATCAGACTGGGGTGGTGAGTACGAGAAACTCAACTCGTTTTTACAAAAGATAGGCATCTCTCACCACATCTCTTGTCCACATGCTCACCAACAAAACGGTAGTGCTGAACGCAAGCATCGCCATATTGTTGAAGTAGGTCTTGCACTACTTGCTGCTCCCTCCATGCCACTAAAGTTTTGGGATGAAGCCTTCTTGACTGCTGTTCACCTCATTAATATCTTGCCCAGTCGTGTCATTAACAATGAAACACCTACAGAACGTCTTCTTCATCTCAAACCGGACTACGCTCCTCTTCGTGTCTTTGGTTGTGCGTGTTGGCCAAATCTCCGTCCATACAACAATCGGAAACTTATGTCTCGCTCCAAGCAATGTGTTTTTATTGGCTATAGCGCTCAACATAAAGGAGTTAAGTATCTCGATGTAGCTATTGGCCGAGTCTACATCTCTAGAGATGTTGTTTTCGATGAGACTCTATTCCCTTTTGAGAAACTTCACCCCAATGCCGGTGCCCTTCTTCGTCAAGAAATCCTTCTCTTGCCACCATCTCTTTCTGGCCTTGATGAGGGTGATAATAGTAGTTCTGACCTATTTGTGACTAATCATCATACCATGGCTAAGCCTACTGCTGCAGGAACAATTATTCCCGGTGAAAACAGAGTACAAATGCTGAAACAGGTGGTCATTTTATGTGCCCCCCTCCAGGAGACAACGCAACCCAAGGAGGATCCGCCTCGGGATCAACTCCGCTGCAGACGGCAGCGCACCTAGTCTTGGGATCCGCCTCTGGCGCTGATTCTGCCGGGCCCGCCTCTCGTGCCCCTGGTGCTGATTCAACTGGGCGCACGCCTCCACTTGACGACAGCGACGTCGTCTCACCGCGCCAATCCCCGGGTGACACGGGGCGCGCCTGCCACGGGCGGACGCGGTCGCCTGCCTCGCCTGGGCCCGCCTCTGCCACGGTCTCCCTGCGCGTTCTCCTGGTTGGGTCGCCCCGCCCGCCTCTGCCTCGGGATTAGGTGCGGCTGATCCTGGTGCCGAAGCTGTTGGAGGATCGGCATCAGCTGATGTGGCTGATCCTGCTGGATCTTCTGCACCAGGATCCCTCCATGGTTATTCCTGCAGAACCGCGCACACGTCTACAAAAGGGAGTTTCTGCCCGCATTAATTACAAAAACTTCTCCAAATATGGATTATCTTGCATGGCAGGTGAACCAAAAATCTAATGGATGCACTTGGTGATGATAGGTGGAAAACAGCCATGAATGATGAATTTGTGGCTTTACAGAGGAATAAAACTTGGCACTTGGTTCCTCCTCAACAAGGCAGAAACCTTATTGACTGCAAATGGGTATATCGCATTAAAAAAAGTCAGATGACACCATAGATCGTTACAAGGCCAGACTTGTGGCAGAAGGTTTCAAGCAAAGGTATGGGCTAGATTATGAGGACACCTTTAGTCCTGTCATTAAAGCTGCAACCATCCGTCTTGTGCTGTCAATTGCTATTTCTAGGGGGTGGAGCCTTAGACAGCTAGATGTGCAGAACGCGTTTCTGCATGGCGTTCTGGAAGAAGATGTGTATATGAAACAGCCTCATGGGTTTGAGGACAAAAACAAGCCGTTCCATATATGCAAACTTGATAAAGCGTTGTATGGTCTGAAGCAAGCCCCGAGAGCATGGTACTCAAGACTCAGTATGAAGCTTCAGGCACTTGGGTTTGCTCCTTCAAAATCTGACACCTCGCTATTTATCTTTACTAAGCCACAAGTATCCATGTTTGTTCTCATATACGTTGATGACATAATTGTTACTAGTTCCTCCAATGATGCAGTGACAAAGTCGCTTAAGAGTTTGGGTTCTGAGTTTGCTCTCAAGGATTTGGGAGATTTGCATTTCTTTTTGGGTATTGAGGTTCAGAAGAATGGTGATAGTCTTCATCTATCTCAAGCTAAATATGCAACTGAGTTGTTGAGCAGAATTGGCATGCAAAACTGTAAACCATCACCAACACCTTTATCCAGTTCGGAACCTTTATCTTTGACAACAGGAGAACTTCTAGACAGGGAGGATATCACTAGTTACAGAAGCATTGTTGGTGGTCTTCAGTACTTGACTCTCACATGACCTGATATTTCCTTTGCAGTTAACAAAGTTTGTCAATTTCTTCATGCACCAACCACCGTACATTGGACATCGGCTAAGAGAATTTTGAGGTATGTGAAGAATACAATGACTGTTGGTCTCACATTTAGAAAATCATCATCTACTCTTATAAGTGCATTTTCCGATGCGGATTGGGCTAGTTGCTTGGATGATAGGAGATCCACTGGTGGGTTTGCTATCTTCTATGGGCCTAATTTAATTTCTTGGTGTGCAAAGAAACAAGCAACTGTGTCTAGGTCAAGTACTGAAGCAGAGTATAAAGCATTAGCCAATGCCACAGCAGAATTCATTTGGGTTCAGTCTATGTTGAAGGAACTTGGCATTTCAGAAGTTCATCCTCCATGTATGTGGTGTGATAACCTTGGTGCAACATATTTATCTGCTAATCCAGTTTTCCATGCCAGGACTAAGCATATTGAGATAGATTTTCACTTTGTCAGAGAACGAGTTGCAAATAAACAGTTAGAGGTCAGATTTATTCCCTCCAAGGATCGGCTTGCAGATGGTTTTACAAAGGCGTTACCCACAAAAGGTTTTGAAGAATTTCGACGTAATCTCAACTTAGTGTCGTTGTGATTAAGGGGGGGTGTTGGAAATACTGTAATATGTCATGTAACGTACGTGGTAGCCTTGAGCTTCACGTATAGGATTAGGAGAGTAGTTAGAGGATTATTTTATCTTTCTATCCTTTCTTCTCTCTCTCTCTCGTGTAATCCTCCTCCACGGTTGGAGATCTCAACCGCACCATGTACTCCTACGAGACTAATCCTCTCGTCACAATCAATATATACCTCGCGGGCTCTCTGTATGAGAGTTGAGACGCTTTACCAATTCTAACAACATGCACATAGCATGGAAACCATCCTCTCATTCCATACCACAAAGGGGACACACATCAGAGAGTTCGAGGTGTCGAGAGAATTTATTTGCCCAAGTAGCGAGCGAGTTGGAAACCAGCCTCCATGCAAAGATCGTACCTTTGGGGGAGCAGGGCACCCCCATATTTTGTTTTTACTTAGTAGTTGGTTAGCGGTCTTGGGTGAAGTATTAGCTACAGATGCAGTTGCACAACGGTTTATAGATGTTTGGTTGTGATGCTCATATGTTAATTATGCCATGGATAGTCATAGTCATAAAAACCGCAATTTCATCAATACCCACCTCTAATTTGTTCACCACACCGTGCTATCTTTTAGAAAGAGACCACCAGTGAATCTATGGATCCCGGTCCATTATTCTTCTGTTTCTTTCATCCTCGATCAAACACTCTCTTTTACAATTATTTGCTTTTACTTTTCCGTTGCAATCAAATCTTTTATACACACTTGCATTTAATTATTGTAACTGGCATATCTAGTCAGACTAGCAGCCTGGCTAGTTTCATTTGGGACCAACAGATCAATCAATGATGGCACTATACTTGCCACTTAGCCTCTTCACGGTATCTTGTTCCCATCGAGAGATCCGTAAAATCGACTCTAGTATCCAAGCAGTTTGTAATTTATGTGTGTAGATACTGAGTTGATTGTATCGCAAATTTCTATTGGTTCGATAAATCTTAGGGTCATCCACTTGAAGAAAATTGTTGCTTACTACAAACCCTTACACTTGGGGCCCAGCACCTTCTTAGTTCAGAGGAAGCAGATGAATCCTATCATCACAACTGCACAAGCCACGTCACCTGTGTTTCTTTGCATTTCCCCCTTTAAAACATGTACAACAATTCACAAATATAACCTACAAGCAGTAATATGGATGATCATGCAATTTATATGCATACGTAAATATTATATTTTGGTCATAATTCATTGTGAGATCCACAGGACAACAAAATCACCATATGCAATATATCTATGAAAATCCTATCATGTACACGAATGTTTCTCCTGTTTCTCCACGTCACTAAAATTAATTCGTATGTGTGGCACCCCTTGCAATCGTTAAAAAAGACACAATTGCAACAACAACTATAGCAGATTCGACCGGGGGGGCTCCATAATAACTGCCAATATAAAGGCTAGAGTTGGGAAAACAATATCGTAAGCGCCCCAAACTCCAAAAATGAATGGAGTGCACTTCAAAAATTGGATCATGGCCCCCATATTTGGAGGTAGGGGTCAATTTTGGAGTGTGTCCTAAACCCAACTAATGTGGCACGAGTGACATTTCAGCCCTTTTGTCCTCCCCGCTTAATGATGATGTCGCATGTGCTAGTCCCACAAGCATCGGGGAACATGACCATTGACAGTGTATGTTGTATTTTCACCTTCCGGCACTTGTTCATGCCCCATTTTCTTGCCGCACGCCTATAAAAGGGAGTTGTTGATGCCCCACTCCCCCCTCTCAACATGTCCTCTTCTACTCCTAGATCGACCCACACACATTATTTTCTTGGACGCCATGCACCTCGCAGCCCCCTCGGGAGGAGGGCCACCACATGGCTCCATCGGCCTCCAACAGAGAACGAGCAGCGGGAGATGAATGAGCAGCGGGAGATGACCATCATCAAAGCCCTAGCCACAACAGCCACCATCAAGGTGTTGGGGAACGTAGTAATTCAAAAAAAAATCCTACGATCACGCAAGATCTACCTAGGAGAAACAAGCAACGAGCGGGGAGAGTGTGTCCACGTACCCTCGTAGACCGAAAGCGGAAGCGTTTAGTAACGCGGTTGATGTAGTCGAACGTCTTCACGATCCAACCGATCCAAGTACCGAACGTACGGCACCTCCGTGTTCAGCACACTTTCAGCACGATGACGTCCCTCGAGCTCTTGATCCAGTTGAGGACGAGGGAGAGTTTCGTCGGTACGACGGCGTGGCGAAGGTGATGATGACGTTACCGGGCAGGGCTTTGCCTAAGCACTACGACGATATGACCGAGGTGTTAAACTGTGGAGGGTGGCACCGCACACGGCTAAGAGATTGTCTGTTGTGCTTTGGGGTGCCCCCCCTCCCCGCCTCCGTATATAAAGGAGGGAGGGAGAGAGGCTGGCCCCCTAGGGGGGCGCCAAGTGTGGGGAGTCCTACTAGGACCCCCAAGTCCTAGTAGGATTCCCCTTTCCTGAGTAGGAGAGAGGGAAAGAGGGAAAGAGAGAGGGAGTAGGAAAGGGCAAGTGTGGGGCTAGCGCACGGTGGTTTCGAGTTCTTAAAGGGCAGCTTCGAAGGGCTCAAGGGATACGCAGTGGGCCGGATGACCAAGAGTCGTCCCGGCAAGCTCTACATCGACGACGCGGGCTGGGGCCCCGAGGCCGGCTCAATTGAGTACGGGTACCGGGTCCCCTTCGGCGGAATCCACGTCTTCATCGGCAAGATCGGCGAACCGGGCCCTGAGCTGGACAACTGCACCGACATCATCGAGACGGCTCAGCGTGCAAGACCCGCCCGAGTTCAACCTGCTGTGAAGCACGCCTTTGTTGGATGTATCCACGGGGCTGAGTGGGAAGGCTCTGTTTCTGGCCACGGCCGAGCCCGGCTACGTCTATCACTGCCACGTACGTACTCTATTAATCACCTACAACGTACAACTCGGAAAACAAAACTTGCCAAGACGTACACGTTGACGTTTTGTTGCTTTTACTCGTAGATTTTGGATCATGAGGACAATGCCATGATTCGCCCGCTAAAGCTGATCAGATAATTATCGCCTCGGTTTTGCTATTTTTCTAAGACAAATGAGAAATAGCCGCTTCTGCAGCAAAAGCGTAGTACAAATCTGACTTTAAGACACATACAGTAAACAGCCATCTTCAAGAGGGAGTTGTGTATGACAGATGAGCTCAACCTTGCAAAAATCTATTGCGGTGACAAAAAGTGGGAAAAAATCTTTTATTGCGTTATTTCCACTAGAGATAAAAAGATGATTATGTAGTTGTCTTTTTAAACCTAAGGGTGAAAACAAAAAATTCACAAGGGCACGCATCTGCAAAGCCCTCCCCGGCCACCTGATTGCATCGCGATCCACAAAGTAGTTGGATCCCGCACGAGGAAATATTAAGTTTTAATTGTTTGTTGTTGAAACTTACGATTTTGCATCTGGAACTTGTGATTTTCTCGCTCGCTCATACCAAGTTTCAGAGTTGAAAAAATAATCTTTTTCTTTGTTCAAAAATTGTGATTTTGTCGATTTCTCATAATAAGTTTCAAAGGTTGAAACTTAACGGAATTTTTTAAAACTTCTAAAGATGTATTTAAAATGAATCTTATTTGAAATTCCTCGTCAAAAGAAACACGCACATGAAAGCATAATGTAAATTGGACATTTCATTCAGAAATTATGAAAGATTGAAAATCAGAAGCCAAAAAGAAAAGGCACATGCGAGGGACTCGGTGCCCCCGCACGTCCATAGCATAAATCCACATCTAGATGAAGACAATATATCATCTGCTTCATGTCATCATACTTGATGCAATATTCTATTTTTACTTAATACTTTAAGATGCATGTTGGTTAGTGGTCTTGGGTGAAGTATTAGCTATACATGTAGTTGAATAATGGTTTATAGATGTTTGGTTGTGAGTTCTCATATGTTAATTATGCCACGAACAGTCATAAAAACCGCAATTTCATCGATAACCACCTCAAATTTGTTCACCACGCCATGCTATCTTTTAGAGAGAAACTAATGGTGAACCCATGGATCCCATTCCATTCTACTTCCTATTCCTTTCAACCTTGAACAAACGCTCTTTTACAATTCCTTGCTTTCACTTTTCTCTTGCAATCAAATCTTTTATACACACCTGCATTTAATTCTTGTAACTGGCAAATCTAGTGAGACTGACAACCTGACTAGTTTTGGGGGGCAACAGGTCAATCAATGATGGCACTATACTCACCACTCGGCCTCTTCACAATATCAAGTTCCCATTGAGATCCGTAAAATCAAATCGAGTATCCAAGCAGTTTTGTAATTGATGTGTGCAGATAATGATCATTGATTGTATCACAAATTCCTACTAGTTCGATAAATCTTAAGGTCATCCACTTGACGAAAATTGCTACTTACTACACCCTTGCACTTGGGGGGGCACCTTCTCATATCAGAGGAAGCAGACGACTCATATGATCACAATTGCACAAGCCACAACATCAGCCTATCTTTGCGTTCCCCCCTTAAAACATGTACAAATATACAAATATAACCTACAAGCAGTAATATGGATGATCATGCAATTTATAGGCATACGTAAATATTATATTTTGGTCATAATTCATTGTGAGATCCACAAGACAACAAAATCACCATCTACAAGATATCTATGAAAATCCTACCGTGTACACGAATGTTTCTCTCCTTTCCCCACGTCACTAAAATTACTTCGTATGTGTGCCACCCCTTGCATGTTGTAACAGCAACTCTAGCAGATTCGACGGGGGGGAGGGGAGGACTCTATAATAACTGTCAATATGAAGGCTAGAGTTGGGAGAAAAGTCTATCATAATCGCCCGAACCTCCGAAAATGAATGGAGTGCACTTCAAAAATTGGATCGTAGCCTCCATATTTGGAGGTAGGGGTCTGTTTTGGAGTGTGTCCTAAACCCAACTAATGTGGCATGAGTGACATTTCAGTCCTTTTTTCCTCCTCGCTCAATGATGATGTCGCATGCATGTACCAGTCCCACAAGCATCGGGGAAAATGTCCATTGACATCGTCTGTCGTATTTTCACCTTCCCGCACTTGTTCATTCCCCAATTTCCTGTTGCACGCCGATAAAAGGCGGCTGTTGATGCCCCACTCCTCCCCCTCGACCTCTCCTCTTCTATTCCTAGACCGATCCACACACATTATTTTCAAGGACACTGCTACCTCTTGAGCACTGCGTTGGTTTTCCCTTGAAGAGGAAAGGGTGATGCAGTAAAGTAGCATAAGTATTTCCCTCAGTTTTTGAGAACCAAGGTATCAATCCAGTAGGAGGCCACGCACGAGTCCCTCGCACCTACACAAACAAATAAAAACCTCGCAACCAACGCAATAAAGGGGTTGTCAATCCCTTCACCGTCACTTACGAAAAGTGAGATCTGATAGATATGATAAGATAATATTTTTGGTGTTTTTACAATAAAGATGCAAAGTAAAATAAAAGGCAATAAAAATAGCTAAGTGTTGGAAGATTAATATGATAGAAAATAGACCCGGGGGCCATAGGTTTCACTAGTGGCTTCTCTCAAGAGCATAAGTATTACGGTGGGTGAACAAATTACTGTTGAGCAATTGATAGAATTGAGCATAGTTATGAGAATATCTAGGTATGATCATGTATATAGGCATCACGTCCGCGACAAGTAGACCGACTCCTGCCTGCATCTACTACTATTACTCCACACATCGACCGCTATCCAGCATGCATCTAGAGTATTAAGTTCAAAAGAACAGAGTAACGCTTTAAGTAAGATGACATGATGTAGACAATACGTGCCTTGCTGCCCCTACTGTCACCGGGAAAGGACACCGCAAGATTGAACCCAAAGCTAAGCACTTCTTCCATTACAAGAAAGATCAATCTAGTAGGCCAAACCAAAATAATAATTCGAAGAGACTTGCAAAGATAACCAATCATACATAAAAGAATTCAGAGAAGATTCAAATATTGTTCATAGATAAACTTGATCATAAACCCACAATTCATCGGTCTCAACAAACACACCGCAAAAGAAGATTACATCGAATAGATCTCCATGAGAATCGTGGAGAACTTTGTATTGAGATCCAAAGAGAGAGAAGAAGCCATCTAGCTAATAACTATGGAACCGAAGGTCTGAGGTAAACTACTCACACATCATCGGAGAGGCTATGGTGTTGATGTAGAAGCCCTCCGTGACCAATGCCCCCTCCGGCAAGGCGCCGGAAAAGGCCCCAAGATGGGATGTCACGGGTACAGAAGGTTGCGGCGGTGGAATTAGGTTTTCTTGGATGCTTCTGTTGGTTTGGGGGTACGTAGGTATATATAGGAGGAAGAAGTACGTCGGTGGAGCAACATGGGCCCCACGAGGGTGGAGGGCGCGCCCAGGGGGGTAGCCACGCCCCCTACCTCGTGCCCTCCTGGTTGATGTCTTGACGTAGGGTCCAAGTCCTCTGGATCACGTTTGTTCCGAAAATCACGTTCCCGAAGGTTTCATTCCGTTGGACTCCGTTTGATATTCTTTTTCTGTGAAACTCTGAAATAGGCAAAAAAACAGCAATTTGGGCTGGGCCTTCGGTTAATAGGTTAGTCCCAAAAATAATATAAAAGTGTATAACAAAGCCCATTAATCATCCAAAACAGAATATAATATAGCATGAAGCAATCAAAAATTATAGATACGTTGGAGACGTATCAAGCATCCCCAAGCTTAATTCCTGCTCGTCCTCGAGTAGGTAAATGATAAAAACAGAATTTTTGATGTGGAATGCTACTTGGCATAATTTTTAATGTAACCCTCTTAATTGTGGTATGAATATTCAGATCCGAAAGATTCAAGATAAAAGTTTAATATTGACATAAATAATACTTCAAGCATACTAACTAAGCAATTGTGTCTTCTCAAAATAACATGGCCAAAGAAAGTTCATCCCTACAAAATCATATAGTTTAGTCATGTTCCATTTTCGTCACACAAGAATGCTTTCATCATGCACAACCCCGATGACAAGCCAAGCAATTGTTTCATACTTTAGTAATCTCAAACTTTTTCAACCTTCACGCAATACATGAGCGTGAACCACGGATATAGCACTATGGGTGGAATAGAATATAATGATGGGGGTTATGTGGAGAAGACAAAAAAGGAGAAAGTCTCACATCAACACGGCTAATCAACGGGCTATGGAGATGCCCATTGATGTTAATGCAAGGAGTAGGGATTGCCATGCAACGGATGCACTAGAGCTATAAATGCATGAAAGCTCAACAAAAGAAACTAAGTGGGTGTGCATCCAACTTGCTTGCTCACGAAGACCTAGGGCATTTGAGGAGGCCCATTGTTGGAATATACAAGCCAAGTTCTATAATGAAAAATTCCCACTAGTATATGAAAGTGACAAAACAAGAGACTCTCTATCATGAAAATCATGGTGCTACTTTGAAGCACAAGTGTGGAAAAAAGGATAGTAGCATTGTCCCTTTTTATTTTCTTTTTTTTGGGCTTTCCTTTTTTTGGCCTTTTTTTGGGACAATGCTCTAGAAAATGATGATCATCACACTTCTATTTATTTACAACTCAATGATTACAACTCGATACTAGAACAAAGTATGACTCTATATGAATGCCTCCGGCGGTATACCGGGATAGCAATGAATCAAGAGTGACATGTATGAAAAATTATGAACGGTGGCTTTGCCACAAATATGATGTCAACTACATGATCATGCAAAGCAATATGACAATGATGAATGTGTCATGATAAACGGAACGGTGGAAAGTTGCATGGCAATATATCTCGGAATGGCTATGGAAATGCCATAATAGGTAGGTATGGTGGCTGTTTTGAGGAAGATATAAGGAGGTTTATGTGTGAAAGAGCGTATCATATCACGGGGTTTGGATGCACCGGTGAAGTTTGCACCAACTCTCAATGTGAGAAAGGGCAATGCACGGTACCCAAGAGGCTAGCAATGATGGAAGGGTAAGAGTGCGTATAATCCATGGACTCAACATTAGTCATAAAGAACTCACATACTTATTGCAAAAATCTACAAGTCATCAAAAATCAAGCACTACGCGCATGCTCCTAGGGGGATAGATTGGTAGGAAAAGACCATCGCTCATCCCCGACCTCCACGCATAAGGAAGACAATCAAAGAACACCTCATGTTTCAAATTTGTTACATAACGTTTACCATACGTGCATGCTACGGGACTTGCAAACTTCAACACAAGTATTTCTCAATTCCACAACTATTCAACTAGCACAACTTTAATATCACTACCTCCATATCTCAAAACAATCATCAAGCATCAAACTTCTCTTAGTATTCAGCACACTCATAAGAAAGTTTTTACTAGTCTTGAATACTTAGCATATTAGGATTAATTTTCCTACTTAAGCAAATTACCATGCTGTTTAAGACTCTCAAAATAATATAAGTGAAGCATGAGAGAATAATAGTTTCTATAAAACAAAACCGCCGCCGTGCTCTAAAAGATATAAGTGAAGCACTAGAGCAAAACTATATAGCTCAAAAGATATAAGCGAAGCGCATAGAGTATTCTAATAAATTCCGAATCATATGTGTCTCTCTCAAAAGGTGTGTACAGCAAAGATGATTGTGGCAAACTAACAAATAAAGACTCAAATTATACAAGACGCTCCAAGCAAAGCGCATATCATGTGGTGAATAAAAATATAGCTCCAAGTAAAGTTACCGATGGAAGTAGACGAAAGAGGGGATGCCTTCCGGGGCATCCCCAAGCTTTGGCTTTTTGGTGTCCTTAGATTATCTTGGGGTGCCATGGGAATCCCCAAGATTAGGCTCTTGCCACTCCTTGTTCCATAATCCATCAATCTTTTACCCAAAACTTGAAAACTTCACAACACAAAACTTAACAGAAAATCTCGTGAGCTCCCTTAGCGAAAGAAAACAAAACACCACATCAAGGTACTGTAATGAACTCATTTTTTATTTATATTGGTGTTAAACCTACTGTATTCCAACTTCTCTATGGTTTATAAACTATTTTACTAGCCATAGATTCATCAAAATAAGCAAACAACACACGAAAAACAGAATCTGTCAAAAACAGAACAGTCTGTAGTAATCTGTAACTAACGCAAACTTCTGGAACTCCAAAAATTCAGCCAAAATAGGAAGAACTAGAAAATTTGTTTATTGATCAGCAGCAATTGGAATCAATATTTTATCACGTTCTGGTGATTTTTAACAATTGTTTTCGTCAACAGAAAGTTTCTGGAATTTTCAGCAAGATCAAATAACTATCATCCAAGAAGATCCTATAGGTTTAAACTTGGCACAAACACTAATTAAAACATAAAAACAAATCTAACCAGAGGCTAGATCAAAGATTTATTCTTAAACAGAAGCAAAAAGCAAAAAACTAAAAATAAAATTGGGTTGCCTCCCAACAAGCGCTATCGTTTAACGCCCCTAGCTAGGCATAAAAGCAAGGATAGATCTAGGTATTGCCATCTTCGGTAGGCAATCCATAAGTGGCTCTAATAATAGATTCATATGGTAGTTTAATTTTCTTTCTAGGAAAGTGTTCCATGCCTTTCTTTAACGGAAATTGGAATCTAATATTTCCTTCCTTCATATCAATAATTGCACCAATCGTTCTAAGGAAAGGTCTACCAAGAATAATAGGACATGGAGGATTGCAATCTATGTCAAGAACAATAAAATATACGGGCACATAGTTCCTATTTGCAATAATAAGAACATCATTAATTCTTCCCATAGGTTTCTTAATGGTGGAATCCGCAAGGTGCAAATTTAAAGAGCAATCATCAAAATCACGGAAACCTAGCAAATCGCACAAAGTTTTTGGAATCGTGGAAACACTAGCGCCCAAATCACACAAAGCATAGCATTCATGATATTTAATTTTAATTTTAATATAGGTTCCCACTCATCATAAAGTTTTCTAGGGATAGAAACTTCCAACTCAAGTTTTTCTGCATAAGATTGCATCAAGGCATCAACGATATATTTAGTAAAAGCTTTATTTTGACTATAAGCATGAGGAGAATTTAGCACGGATTGCAACAAGGAAATACAATCTATCAAAGAGCAATTATCATAATTAAATTCCTTGAAATCCAAAATAGTGGGTTCATTAATATTTAGAGTTTTGATCTCTTCAATCCCACTTTTACCAATTTTTGCATCAAGATCTAAAAACTCCGAATTTTTGGGACGCCTTCTATGTAAAGGTGGCTCATATTCAGTCCCATCATTATCAAGATTCATATTGGAAAACAAAGATTTAATAGGGGACACATCAATAACTTTTATATCTTCATCTTTATTTTCATAGAAATTAGAAGAACACGCTTTCACAAAGCAATCTTTCTTAGCCCGCATCCTAGCGGTTCTTTCTTTGCACTCATTAATGGAAATTCTCATGGCCTTGAGAGACTCATTGATATCATGCTTAGGTGGAATAGATCTAAGTTTCAAAGAATCAACATCAAGAGAAATTCTATCAACGTTCCTAGCCAATTCATCAACTTTAAGCAATTTTTCTTCAAGCAAAGCATTGAAATTCTTTTGTGAATTCATAAACTCCTTAACACTAGTCTCAAATTCAGAGGGCATCTTATTAAAATTTCCATAAGCATTGTTGTAGGAATTACCATAATTATTAGAGGAATTACTAGGATACGGCCTAGGATTAAAGTTTCCTCTATACGCGTTGTTACCAAAATTATTCCTACCAACAAAATTCACATCCATAGATTCATTATTATTCTCAATCAAAGTGGACAAAGGCATATCATTAGGATCAGAAGAAACACTCTTAATAGCAAATAATTTCATAAGTTCATCCATCTTTCCACTCAAAACATTAATTTCTTCTATCGCATGCACTTTTTTATTAGTAGATCTTTCAGTGTGCCATTGAGAATAATTAACCATAATATTATCTAGGAGTTTAGTAGCTTCTCCTAAAGTGATTTCCATAAAAGTGCCTCCCGCGGCCGAATCTAAAAGATTTCTAGAAGCAAAATTCAATCCGGCATAAAAATTTTGTATAATCATCCACAAGTTCAAACCATGCGTAGGGCAATTACGTATCATTAATTTCATCCTCTCCCAAGCTTGTGCAACATGCTCATGATCAAGTTGCTTAAAATTCATAATATCGTTTCTAAGAGAGATGATCTTATGGGGAGGAAAATACTTAGAGATAAAAGCATATTTGCACTTATTCCATGAATTAACTATTTTTGGGCAAAGACGAAAACCACGCTTTAGCATGATCTCTAAGCGAAAAAGGAAATAGTTTCAATTTAACAATATCATTGTCCACATCTTTCTTCTTTTGCATATCACATAAATCGACGAAGCTATTTAGATGGGTAGCGGCATCTTCGCTAGGAAGGCCGGCGAATTGATCTTTCATAACAAGATTCAACAAAGCAGCATTGATTTCACAAGATTCGGTATCGGTAAGAGGAGCAATCGGAGTGCTAAGAAAATCATTGTTGTTGGTATTGGTAAAGTCACACAATTTAGTATTGTCTTGAGCCATAGTGACAAGCAAGCAATCCAACACACGAGCAAACAAGAAGCAAGTGAAAAAGAGGCGAACGGAAAAGAGAGGGCGAATAAAACGGCAAGGGTGAAGTGGGGGAGAGGAAAACGAGAGGCAAATGGCAAATAATGTAATGCGGGAGATAAGAGTTTGTGATGGGTACTTGGTATGTTGACTTTTGCGTAGACTCCCCGGCAACGTCGCTAGAAATCCTTCTTGCTACCTTTTGAGCACTGCGTTGGTTTTCCCTTGAAGAGGAAAGGGTGATGCAGTAAAGTAGCGTAAGTATTTCCCTCAGTTTTTGAGAACCAAGGTATCAATCCAGTAGGAGGCCACGCACGAGTCCCTCGCACCTACACAAACAAATAAAAACCTCGCAACCAACGCAATAAAGGGGTTGTCAATCCCTTCACGGTCACTTACGAAAGTGAGATCTGATAGATATGATAAGATAATATTTTTGGTATTTTTATAATAAAGATGCAAAGCAAAATAAAAGGCAATAAAAATAGCTAAGTGTTGGAAGATTAATATGATGGAAAATAGACCTGGGGCCATAGGTTTCACTAGTGGCTTCTCTCAAGAGCATAAGTATTACGGTGGGTGAACAAATTACTGTTGAGCAATTGATAGATGGCATTGTTATGAGAATATCTAGGTATGATCATGTATATAGGCATCACGTCCGCGACAAGTAGACCGACTCCTGCCTGCATCTACTACTATTACTCCACACATCGACCGCTATCCAGCATGCATCTAGAGTATTAAGTTCAAAAGAACAGAGTAACGCTTCAAGTAAGATGACATGATGTAGAGGGATAAACTCATGCAATATGATATAAACCCCTTCTTGTTATCCTCGATGGCAACAATACAATACAATACGTGCCTTGCTGCCCCTACTGTCACTGGGAAAGGACACCGCAAGATTGAACCCAAAGCTAAGCACTTCTCCCATTGCAAGAAAGATCAATCTAGTAGGCCAAACCAAACTGATAATTCGAAGAGACTTGCAAAGATAACCAATCATACATAAAAGAATTCAGAGAAGATTCAAATATTGTTCATAGATAAACTTGATCATAAACCCACAATTCATCGGTCTCAACAAACACACTGCAAAAGAAGATTACATCGAATAGATCTCCACGAGAATCGTGGAGAACTTTGTATTGAGATCCAAAGAGAGAGAAGAAGCCATCTAGCTAATAACTATGGACCCGAAGGTCTGAGGTAAACTACTCACACATCATCGGAGAGGCTATGGTGTTGATGTAGAAGCCCTCCGTGATCAATGCCCCCTCTGGCAGGGCGCCAGAAAAGGCCCCAAGATGGGATCTCATGGGTACAGAAGGTTGCGGCGGTGGAATTAGGTTTTCGTGGATGCTTCTGTTGGTTTGGGGGGTACGTAGGTATATATAGGAGGAAGAAGTACGTCGGTGGAGCAACGTGGGCCCCACGAGGGTGGAGGGCGAGCCCAGGGGGGTAGGCGCCCTCCCCCTACCTCGTGCCCTCCTGGTTGATGTCTTGACGTAGGGTCCAAGTCCTCTGGATCACGTTTGTTCCAAAAATCACGTTCCCGAAGGTTTCATTCCGTTTGGACTCCGTTTGATATTCTTTTTCTGTGGAAGTCTGAAATAGGCAAAAAAAACAGCAATTTGGGCTGGGCCTCCGGTTAATAGGTTAGTCCCAAAAATAATATAAAAGTGTATAACAAAGCCCATTAATCATCCAAAACGGAATATAATATAGCATGAAGCAATCAAAAATTATAGATTCGTTGGAGACGTATCAGACACCATGCGCCTCGTTTCCCCCTCGGGAGGAGGGCCACCACATGGCTCCACCGGCCCCAAACAGAGAACGAGTAGCGGGAGATGGCCACCATCAAAGCCCTAGCCACAACTACCACCATCAATGGAGGAGGAGGATACCACCCATGAGCAAGATGCCTCTTAGGAGGGCCATGTCATCGATGACAAGATGGTCCGGATCACGTTCCCAGAGGAGGACAATGCTTGCTCATGGAATCCCACGAGTCGGACGCCAGGGATGATGCACGTCATCACATCAAAGTTATGACACGACCACGCCAACATCGCTCCCTCACTGCTTGGGAAGCTTGAGAAGCCTGCAACACCGACCACTTCGTTGTCCCGCCCCTTCGGCCTTAGTCTTTTGACAAGAACGTGGGTTGGACGGAGTGCTTAACCGTCGTGGCGGCATCTCGTGTGATGGACGACATGAGGGAGTACACCCCCACTCGATGAAGCCCCCCCCCCCACCAGCACCGATGCCGACAATGCATGGGCGACATGGGATGCATATGAACTTTCCTATTTTCGCATCGGTCCGCACTCCAGAGTCGTAGCTTGCATCGACAAGTCTTGCACCGGCTCATCCTGCCTTCTCTAAAATGCACTAATAAACGACTAACTTTTCCATCATATATGTCACTACTAAGTGACCGAACGGTTACCTTTTTGCCCTTATATAAGTGAACACTTCGTTCCAGAATACAAGGTGCATCAGTTTTCGTGCAAGTCAAACATATGTTTTTTTTTCGTGAATTGTCAAACACGTGTTTATTAGAATGAAATATCAATATTTACAATACAAATAAATAAAATATGAAAATAATTTTGGTAATGGATCTAATGATACAATGTGGTATAGATAATGGCACTTTTTTTAATTAAAACTTGATACAACGTGTACATGTTTGACTTTTGAAAACCCGAGTATTTGTGTTTGGTGTTAAACTGGACGAAGTTTGGCTTGAAAATATATGTCAGATAGAAGCAACTTTCAAGCAGAAAATTCACACAAAATAAATAACAACGTCGCCTTCCCTGGCTTAGAGTATATGCCAACTAGCCAAAACAGACTTATGACCGTGGTAGATATGATTTGAAAACAATCGAAACTACGCAGACCCAAATCCTCTAAAATAAGGAACTACTCATGCGATGAATTTCGAGTTATGGCAAAAAATGACAGATGTTTCACCCTTTCTACTATAATATAAGAACATTTTTTCAATCATATAAGAACATTCTTTTATAGTAGTATAGTGTCAAAAATAATCTTATGTTATGAGACGGAGGAAGTACGTATGAATCTCAATGTACACCAAACCCACGGGCCGCGGCAGCCTTCCAAGTTCCCTTTGCCCTCGTCGCAGATCCGAACCATCCTAGCCGTACATCGCAGGAACCTCCTTCCTGGTTCCAACTTCCAACCCGACCCGCACAAACGAATAGGAAATCCGGATAGAGCGCCGCCCCCGCCCCGCCAGATTCCGTTCCGCCGCCGCCGCCGGAAGCCGAGGACGGGAGGGAGACCATGACGACCATTCGCCGGTTCTGCTGCGACGATCTGCTCCGCTTCGCCTCCGTCAACCTCGACCACCTCACCGAGACCGTAAGCTATCCCCAAAAGATCTATCTTTTCTCCCTTGTCCCTGTTTCTCGACGATGCCGTCCGGCCGTCCCCTTCCCGGTCTGATACGTCGATTCGCTCGCCGCAGTTCAACATGTCCTTCTACATGACGTACCTGGCTCGCTGGCCCGACTACTTCCACACCGCCGTCAACCCCGGCGACCGCGTCATGGGATACAGTATGTCTCCAGCCCCCACACCATTGGTCGACTTGTGATTCTGCTTCTTTGTTTCTCAGATTAGCTGAAGCTGTAGTGTGTGAACCCCCTCGATTCAGCTCTTCAGAGTTGAACGGTAGGAATTTTCAGGGATAGTTTTTTTTTCTGTTTGTCTAATTGTGCACACAAGTAATGGTTCTGGAGGCACAAATTTAATCAGGTGAAATTTTGTAGAGTGTATGATATTGTTCTCCAATTTGGGCTTGTTCTGTGCCTCTCAGTGGTGAAAGTGCCACTTCTGGTTGTGTGAGATTTGAAGGGTGTTTACCAATGTTGCCAATTGTAGTTAGCTGATGGGTTTGAGCTTGAATGGAAAGAGAATGAACATCGTGATATTAGAGGGAGTATGCATTTTTTGTTGTGTTGAATAGACGAATACAATCCCTTAATGTTACGTTTGTTGCATTTCTGCCTTATCCACCTTCTCATAGATTAGGATCTTTATTTATTAAGTTGGGTATCGGCTGCAGTCATGGGAAAGGTTGAAGGACAAGGTGAATCTTGGCATGGACATGTTACGGCAGTGTCCGTTGCCTCAGAATTCCGCAGACAGAAATTAGCCAAGACGCTTATGCACTTGCTGGAGGAAATCAGTGATAAGATGTAAGTACCTAGTTTCCTTCTGACTGAATCACCACAATTACATTGTTGTCATACTCCCTCCGTCCCAAAATTCTTGTCTTAGATTTGTCTAAGTACGGATGTATCAAGTCACGTTTTAGTATTAGATACATCCGTATCTAGACAAATCTAAGACAAGAATTTTGGGACGGAGGGAGTATATTATAATGCTTTCTGTATCCCCCATTGAAAGCTTTCATCACCCTTCACAATTTTAGCTGCCAAAAAGCTTGTACTTCCTGATTCCAGCATCTCGTAACTTGATCTGTATAACCAACCTAGTTCTGGTTTGGAAGGTCTTCTGTGTGTCTTATGGATGGGCGGGGGTGGGCGGGAGGCGTGATGGCTGATCAGTTGGACAGTAACAATTATCAAGAAAATATGATCAGAAACACGTCTTGGCAGAATTTTGTAGAGTAGTAACCGTGCCGTGGTATTACAGTTCTGTGCTTGCTAGCTCCCCTGTACAGCTTCTCACCAGTTGCATTCTCAAGAGCAACTCTCCCAGGCACATTTCCTCCTACTAGGCACCACAACCTCTCACACATCATAGAATTGGATGATTGAATTAAACATATCAACTCTATTGATGCCATACTGCAGTTCACTCTTCTCTCTGCTAATGTACCATTAAAACAATACCAACATTTGGAATCCATAACTGCTGTAATCTGTTGAACCTTGTACTAGATGTTACTCCATATTACACTAAGGCTATTCTTCTGTTCAGGGATAAGGCCTATTTTGTGGATCTCTTTGTAAGGGCATCCAACATGCCGGCTATAAGGATGTATGAAAAGGTACACCTGCAAACTTCATGATCGATATCGTACTGCTGCTGTATAATACTGATAGCTGATTAGTTAATCCCCAGTTCTTGAAACCAGCAATTTCTTATGCCTCCAGTGAACAAAAATTCTTATAATGTTTGGCAACGAAACCAAGAAACTTGCAGCATAGCGTGTATATTTTAGTTCAAGACAAAAGTATCCTGCGCAAACGTATCTAATTATGCTCATTGTTCTCGTAGCTGGGCTATGTGGTTTATCGAAGGGTGCTTCGGTACTACTCAGGGGAAGAAGATGGCCTTGGTAAGTACTTGGAGTGCCATACTTATGTCGTCTCATACTCAGATTATTTGCTCCGGTGCTATTGCTCACATTTTTATTTTATTTGTATTTTCTTAGATATGAGAAAGGCATTATCACAAGATGTTGACAAGAAGTCCATCATACCACTCAAGAGACCAATTACACCGGACGAACTTGAATACGACTGATGCTAATTTCTAACTACCGCTCTTGCGTAGTTCTGTTCCCATTGATCTGCACTTCTATGGCAGCTCAACAAGTTATTGTCTCTAGTGTTATTGAATGAGTGATCGTGAATTTTATTTGCACATTCCTGTTAAGATTTGACGCAGTTTTCATGGTGGGCACTGATGAGCCAGCTGGTGCATGCTGAAGGAGAACACCAGTGATTTCTACTAGCTTGCTATTTTTATCCTTGCATGTCAATGTTCTTTTTTTTTGGAATTGGCATGTTAAAATTCGTTTGACCATGCCCATGGCGAAATTCTAACATCTGCAGCGTGGTCGAGTATTAGCTGCAGTTGTGCTACTTGGTCCAATCCACAACCCTGCGGACCAGCGTTACTTTGTGTCACAGCCTAGCTTCTGATAATGTACTGGAGTAGCTAAGCATGGCATTTCATCATGTTTAACTCAAATGAAATCAAAAAATACCAGAAAAGTTTAAAAACCTGAACTTTTTTAATCCAAGATGTCAAGGCTGAGATATCTGCAAACCAGTCCACATACCTCTTTCTTGACACTTGAGCATGTGTAGTTTGTTCTGATGTAAGTCTTGCTGACCACATTTGTACTCATCCTTGATTAATTAGTTTGTTGCATAGGATATCATCGACCCCACTGATGGTTTATATGCGGAAATCGATCTTGACTATTTCCTTGGAGGTTCCAGATGGCAATCTGGTGCCTTGGGAGGGTCGTTGCTTTAGTTTAAGGCTTCTTAGGCCATTTGTTAAACTTGGTCTTTAATACGATATAGTTTGCTTCTGTTGATACTTGCAATTGAGTGCTGAGTCATGTGACCCTTGCCTGTAATAACTATGCTACGGTTTTCTCTTTAGAGTTGTCGAAGGCTTTTGAGTCCTAGAGTTTGTGTTGTGATACATGTTGTTTCCAACACATAGCATTCATGATGCGTGTAAGTACATGTTGTGTAGGGATTCAGAGTCTAGGTTGTGTACTTGATAGAGGACTTTTGATACAGATGTGTGTCTCTTGTGTGTTGAGAGTTCAGGAATGTACCATGCTACACCAAGCATCGGAGTTCCGGCTGTGCCACATACAACGACTCAGGTGCTGAGAGGTCGGGAGTGTACCATGCTATGCCAAGCATCGGAGTTTCAGCTCGGTTACCTTGAGCAACGCATGCACTGAGAATTCGGGAGTGTACCTCGCTACGCCAGGCAACTGAGCTCCGGCTCAAGGCATTGATTTAGACTTCACTATGACATTGCCCGCTCGAGTCATATAACCTAGATCTTGGGTCGCAATCTTTGATATGCATTGCTAGCAGTTGATCAATACAGGATGAAGCGACTCATCGACATGCTCGGGGTTTCATCACGCAGCTCCTCTAGACTTGTGTGGGAACATTTTACACCCAGCTGATGGTTTGGTGCCTAACTTAGGAACACCAGTTCAGTGTTTTGGTCTCTCCGAGAGTATATGGCGCCCATGGACCAGTCGGTTATGACCGTGTGCCCGTGCGCGAATCTTGGCTTCCTGTATGATCTTCTTAGCTAGTATTGTATAGCTCAGATCTCGGGTCTCGACACTTTGTCATGACAAACCATTAACAAAAACAGGGAGTTATTTGATGTTTTTCCCCGAACGTCATATATCTATCTTATTGTACGACCAGGTCCTGGGTATGTTAACTTCTATTCTTGTCGGATTGTTGGGGCTGTACTTCATTAAGGATGCCAAAAACCTTGTCATCTACTACCATACTATCAAGTTTTACGAACTTCATGCACCGAATGGCTTTATTAGAAGTAGTAGTGTAACACACCAGATGCTTCTGAACTCATAGTAGTTACTCCACTGCTAGATGTCTGACGAATTTCTGTATGATGCTTGTTCGAGACTAGTTAACCACCATGGATCAAATTGCTACTTAAACAATGAGAGGTAGGACAAAAGTGTTGTGCATAGGTCGGCCGTGAAACATTGTACGCAAAGAAATTCCCATAGCCATCCCTACTCCCGGGCTCTAGACTGGTCCCATGGACCAACACAAGTAATACTATCACTCCTTTTAAAATAGTTCTCCCTCCGTACCAAAATATAAAGAAGACGTTTTTGCAGTTCAAATGGACTGTAAAAACGTCTTATATTAGGTACTGAGATAGTACCTTACAAACAAGTAGAGTAAAGAGCACATTGGGATCCTAAATGAGGATCTTATTTAAATAGATAACATGTTTCATGCCCTATTTGTATATCAGAGCATCACGCCCCGGTCCAACACCGATGTAATGGACTGGAATATTAACCAACTCCTCTATCCTCTCCACATATAGACGAGCGGTTTTTGGGAGATCATTATAGTCTTGTATCAAGGAAATGTCCTCCTCCCACCCAGGCATGGCCTCGTACTTGACCTAGAGCAGCAGAATCCACGAGTTTTATCATCAGCCCAAGCAAGACCGCATTATATTACACAAACGAAATATGACTCGGCGAAAACATGACAATTTTTTTTCTTGTTACCTTTATTTGCTCCAAAAGATCGAGGTCCGCTGGGAACGATTCGATCGTTTTGCCATCTTTGGTACAATAGGAAATGCCCAGTTTAATTTCCTTCAATCCGCTCAGTACGTCAAGTTTCGTCAGGTTTAGAGATGAAAAACCATT
The DNA here is from genome assembly GCF_002575655.3 of Aegilops tauschii subsp. strangulata. Lineage (NCBI taxonomy): Eukaryota > Viridiplantae > Streptophyta > Magnoliopsida > Poales > Poaceae > Aegilops > Aegilops tauschii. The sequence continues at coordinate 19,315,027 of NC_053038.3, read as the reverse complement.
GATTTGGCAGCAGTATTTGAGCGCAACTATATCGAGCCAGCCACAACGCCTGGGCCGACCTGTCGTAGTCCCGAATTCCATTCCAGATGCACGGAGTAAATCACCGGTCTTGCCCAACAACTCTGTTGGGAATGGACCAGATCCAACCCTGGTTGTATAAGCTTTTACCTTTGCATAGAAATATGTTAGTTTTAGAGTGAAAGACGAATGGTCGATAAAGAAAATGTTAAGAAGTTTAGAGGCAACCGAGCCCACCACTCCAATGAGATCATGGATGCTTCCTGGAGCAATACCAAGGCCAGTACATATTCCTCCAGATGAAGGACTTGAGGAAGTAACAAATGGATATGTACCAAAGTCAATGTCTAACATAGTGGCTTGACCACCTTCAACCAATATTTTCTCCTTCTGCAAGATTGACTCATTCATGAAATGCACGGTATCAGTTATGTAAGGTCCCAGACGTTCAGCAAACCTTTTGTACTTATCAACCTCCTCTTTGAGGGTCTTGCTACTGTATTCAAATCCTTTGAAGCGCATAGCTGCATCTTTCATTAGGGTATTAAGTTTGGCACAAAAGGTGTCCATGTGTCGGAGATCAGAAACTCTGAGTCCATTCCTGATAAATTTGTTTGAATAACATGGCCCAATTCCCCTCTTTGTTGTTCCTATAAAGGAATTTCCGAGCTCCGCCTCCCTAAGTCCATCAAGAACTTGATGAAAATCAAACAAAAGATGGGCACGATCTGATACCAGAATTCTTCCTTCGCAGGAAACTCCATTAGACTCTAATTCATCAATTTCTTTAAAGAGCCCAGGAAGGTGAACTACTGTTCCATTACCAATCACACATTGTGTGTTCTCATTTAGGATCCCAGATGGAACAAGATGTAGTGAAAACTTCTTCCCCTCGGAATTATATACGGTATGTCCAGCATTAGCTCCACCCTAAGAAGTAATACAAAGCAATCCACATGTTAAGAAGGTGAAACTGGTATTATCAAATTGTAATGCGCAAAGTAAGCCCATGCAATATAACCAGATTAATAAACTAACTAACTACAATAGTGCAAAAGGAACAGTCGGTTAAGGGAACTATATGGTGTATACAACCAAGTTTCTGAAAGAAGTAATGCTGGAAACAAGACTGTTGTAAACAAATGGAACTTGTTGATAGTGCTTAACCGAACAATTCAACTACCCATGCATTCTTTTTATTAGAAAAAATGAAAATTACCTAAATGGATGCATGCAAAAAAAATCAAGTACTAAAACAATTAATGAAAGTACTCTCCAACACATGCGACTGTGATGGGAGTACGGGGCGGGTGGGAAACCATGGGGCTAACGGGTTCTCACGATCCACACGCACCATACACGCATAGGGGATGTGGCGATGCGTGCAGTGGAGGGGAGGGGAATTTTTCAGTTTCTTTTCATGTATCAACTTTCCACTATTCTTAAAAAATCTAAAGCTTCAAAAGTTCAAAATTTCGAATTACAAAGGTTGAAATTTTTTAAGTTGGATTTTTAAAAGTTTCTTGCATTAAGAAGAGATTTTGAAATTCTTCTTATTTAGTGTGATGATGGAAAGCTTTTGCCAGGAAATAAATCGAGCACCATCCAGACCAACAAACGAACGCGTGAGAGGGACCTGGCAGCGTGCGACGACGTCGAAGCGCCGCGCGAGGATGTCGACAAGCTTGCCTTTCCCCTCGTCCCCCCACTGCGTGCCAAGCACCCCCACCACCTGGCCAAGCGACTCGAGCCGCCGGCGCGCGGCCGCGGCCGCAGAGGACTCCTCCGCGGCGGAAGCAGACGGCAGCACCACGCGGCCTAAGCACGGTGGCGCTGGCGGCCGCTGCCCTGCGGCGGGGAAGAGGCAGGGGGCGGGGTCCATTGCGATCGATCGAGGCCCAGAGTGGAGTGGAAACCCCACGATCTGGACAGGGGTTTAAATAGCACGTAGGTGGGAATCGGCGACGAGAGAACGAGAGAAGTAGGAGAGCTTCAGACGTCTATGCTCCTCTTCGACAAACCACACGATCGAGTTGAGCACATGGATTTTAAAATACTCTCACGTGTTATGGTATAGGTTGATGATTTACCCACCCTAAGGTGAGGAATTTTAGCCATAGGGTTAGCTAGCTGTTTGTCTCATGTGCACAAAAGTAATGGTTCCTCGAGCCTGGAGGTGCAAATTCTTTTTCTTTTTTACCAGGTGAGTCTTTTTTTTTACCAGGCGAGTCTTTTTTTGGCGGAATACCAGGCGAGTCTTGCTAGAGTGTACGATATTGTTCTCCAAGTTGGCCGTGAAAATAATGGTGGTTGTCCTCGTGCTCTTCTCGCATCATGGCAACGTCCTACATGATCGGTTCTCCTCGATTTGGTCACCGACGTGTTCCGAAATTACTGTCGGAGATCCTGCCCGAGATATCTGGATCGGATAGAATTCAGTTGTGCATGCCATATCAGCCAACGAGGTTCCATGACGGTGTGACGCGAAGCTCTATTGTTTGTTGACACTATGGGACATGTCGGTTTCTCGATTTCTATGGTGTAGGCAACTGTAGAGAAGGTCATGGTGGCTGAGATAGGAGGATCGGTTAGACGGGTGGAGCCTTCGAGGCGATGGAGTCAGCCAGGTGTTTGGTAACTCCCAGGAGCAGCAGTGTCAAGTGGGGGCCGCAGCACTGGAGGAATTCATTTTTGGTGGTGTTCCTCGGGTGCCGAGCCGTGACTTTCAGGGTGAAAACCTAAGGTCTGACCTTCATTGGTTGTGCCTGACAATTGCCTTTCTGAAGAAATTGTCTTGAGAGCTCGGACTTCTCTAGGGTGAAAACCTAAGATCTTGGATTGGGCGACGATGGTGCTTGTGCACTGTTTCCTTCTTGGATGCGTTGCTGGAGACCTTTTATGTTTTTGGGTGTCGTATTTGGTGTGGTTTGTGTGCGGCTGCTGAGAGAAATCGATCGATGTGCGGGACCTTTGTTTTATTTATTTCTTTTCTATTGTTTTCTTTGGTTGTGTGCATCCTGGATGTCTTTGCAACATCTTGTAGATGCAGAGACCGAATGTAATTGGTATGTGCACGATATTAACATATTCTCTTTTCAAAAAACTGAGAGAGTGTGAGAATGCCTTTTTACGGATGCAATCCTTTAATATTATTTTGTTCTATTTCTTCCTTGTCCACCTTCTTCAAGTGGTGTCGAATAGATGAATACAATCATGTTTGTGATGTCGAGTAGAGAGATATGCCTTTAAAAGCATCACTAGTGTGTAGAGCCAACACTAGTGTGATGTCGAATAGAGAGGTATGCCTTTAAGAGCATCACTAGTATATAGAGCCAACACTGCATGGGTCCCATGTTTTTGCCTCGAGTCTTGGCCAAAAAAGTTTGCAATGTGTGTGACTCCAATTAGCCTCTAAGGTGGACCCCACTATAAATTAAAAGAATCGGTGTGGATACTTCTATTTTCTTACAAGTGGGGCCATTTAGGACCCGGTCAGAGTGGAGGGGAAGAAAATAATATATATTTCAATGCAATATAGAAACATCGTGACTGAACTTATCTTATTATGCTCATTGCTCCCATGGACTGGCTATGTGGTTTATCGAAGGGTCTAAGGGGAAGAAGATGGCCTTGGTAAGTACTCCCTCCGTCCAATAATATAAAATCATTTTTCAAATTACGTTAGCTTGAAAAACGATCTTATATTATGGGATGAAGGGAGTACTTTGGAGTGTCATACTTATGTCGTCTCATACACAGATTATTTGCTCAGATGATACTGCTCACTTTTCTGTTTGTTTTTCCTTATATATGAAAGAGGCATTATCACAAGATGTTGACAAGTCCATCATACCACTCAAGAGGCCAATTACACCGGACGAACTTGAATATGACTGATGCTGAATTGTAACTACCACACTCTTGCGTAGTTGTGTTCCCATCGATCTGCACGGCTCCGATGGCAATTCGACAAGCTATTGTCTCTTAGTGGTTTATAATGAGTGGTTGTGATTTTCCTATTTCCGCATTTGACGCGGTTTATAAGCTGGGCACTGATGTGTGTGGAACGGACTGATGAACCAACTAGTGCGTCTTGAAGTGGAAAGCAAATGTTTTTTAGCTTGCTGATTTTCTTTTAGGCCAGAAGCTCGAGACAAGCCCGACTTAGCTCATGACATGTTCTTGATATTGATTAAGTTGGACGGAGTCAGAGACTACCACTCGTCCACTCCCCATGTTAAGCTGGTACTTGTTGTTCCACGATGAGTTGTTCCGCCAGGCGAGGTAGCATGTGAATATTCTGTACCCATTGAGCAAAGATCTGTTGTAATTTTATTGGCGTTATCCGAAAACATATCTTGTGGACGGCCCAAATGGTTGATCTGTCCCACCATGATTGATAGTGATATAGCCACTCTCATTTCAATGCGGCACACTGGTACCATCATTCTAATCTTCTAGCGTTTGTGCTAAATACCATCAGTAGGTAGCTAAGATCCTAGAGGACGGTCCAGATGTAGAAGAGTGATGCCCCAGGAGTGGATTCCCCATAAGCAGGGGGTGGCCATCTGAAGGCACATCACGACCTACATGCGACATCGCCGAGACCCAGGAAGGTAACATGGTTGGAACTCAAAGTATCGGGAATTGTTGAGACCATAGATTGCTTTGCATAAAGGACAAATAAGAGAAGAAGTCATGTCTTTGCTAGGTGGGGTGTGGAATGGTCGTATCCTCCTCATTAGGACATGGGGGAGGTACAGAACCTCCCTCGAGAGGGTTGTTTTCCTGGAACTATATCATTAACCCAACCTGAGGACAGGTTTGGAAGAAACCAAATGTTAGAGCTCAACGGCCTGCTAAGCAAGTTCCCTCCTTTTTTGTTAATAGATACCCCCCCCCCCCATTACTTGAAATGAAATGGAATGAAGGGGAATTCATATCTTATAGAGGACTAGATCGATGCTTTAATGTGAGGCGGGTATCTGCTAGCTTTCTTGCCTTATCACAAGCTATTGAGAGCGGATCTAAGGGGATCAATTTTCCCAGGCATAGTTTTACCAAGGATCCAGAAAGGGATTTCACCCATCATGCTTTGCCCGATAAGAATGTCTTGGGTTGGTATGCAAATAGGACACCAATAGCGGGAGATAAGAGATTCATATGAGAAAACATGAGTAAGAGGCCTTGTAGGAGGGCGGCAATGGTTGCGGTAATCGGTTGTTCTTTGGTGTATCAGTGGGATTGCCTCACTTTGTTTGTTGTTGTGAAGTCGGAGCTACAGTGACGAGTTCCGATGGTGGGGAACATATGGTTTTTTTCAGTGGTCTCACGATGCCAACCTTGCATAGTTCTTCATTATTCTTCCTCGGAATCGAAGTTGTGTTGTCCTTGTCGCGGGAGGTTGGGCTTTTGGCATGGATCTTCATGTGGCTCTGCATGTCATCTTTGAAGTGGGCTAGGGCGAGGTTGTCTGCGACAAAGTCGGTGTCACCTGCTCAGGTAGAAGGGACGGTGATGATGCATATTCGAGGAGAGGTGATGATGATTACATCAATGTGCTATCTCGACAAGCTCTCTGTGCAGAGGGGTGTTTGGGGTATCTTGTGTGTGTCGCTCAACGCATTGTGATGGTTTTTGCCTGGTTTTTCTTTAATTAACTGCGCAAATCTCTTCTGCTTAATTAATGGATGAGGAGGTCTTTTAACTCCGTTTCGAAGGAAAAAAAATCTATGTGGATTATCGAAGGGTGCTTTGGTACTACCCATGGGAAGAAGATATGGCCTAGGCAGGTACTTGGAGTGCCAATACTTTTGTCGTCTCATACTCAGATTATTTGCTCGGATGCTATTGCTCACTTCTTTTATTTTCTTATTAGATATGATAAAGACGGTATCACAAGATGTTGACAAGAAGTCCATCGTCATAGCACTCAAGAGAACAATTACACCGGGGCCGGGCGAACTTGAAAACGACTGATGCTAATTTCTAACCACCACTCTTGCGTAGCTGTGTTCCCATCGATCTGCACGGCTTCTACGGCAGTTCGACAAGCTATTGTCTATTTGTCTCTAGTGCCGTTTGATGAGTGGCTGTGATTCTATCTACACATTCCTGATGAGATTTGGCGCGGTTTTCAAACTGGGCGCTAATGTGTTTGTTACGGAATGATGAACCAATTGGTTCGTCCTGAAGTTAGATTGTCGGATGCGCTATTCTTTTTAACATATGTAGCGTTGGTTGATACAAATTGCAGTACTTGCAGTTGGTTGAAGCCCCAACTCTGCAGAGATAGCTTCGTATTTTTATTTCCCACATATTTCAGCATAGAAAAGAAGAAATTGAAACCATTCGACGTATTTGATACCCCAAAGCCCAAAGCTCATTTCCCCCCTTTCCAAGAGGGCATCCGAGCATCTTCGACATATGCGAGAACCCCGTGGAGAGATTTTCAATCTCGAATCTGCATCTGGCTCCCGGTAGGGTATTCATCCATTTTGATCAGATATAACAAAACAAACACAGCACAGCACAGTTCAGCAACCCAGACTGATCATTAGTCTTCGTGGCCCCAGCGTACAACATTGGGTTGTGCCTCCATCGTACAACGTTGCAGCTGAGCTTCATTGAGGATGTCTGAATCCTAACTCCAGTCAGCAAATGGCTTCATGAGAAGCAGTAAAGAACGCAAATGGATCGAATCATTGCCCAAATGTGGATCTTGTATAAATAATAATTGACATGTCTGACAAAATCCCCTATTTGTATATAAGGGCGTCCCGCCCGGGTCCGACACCGATGTAATGGACAGGGATACCAACCAGCTCCTCTATCCTCTCCACGTACAGACGAGCGGTCTCCGGGAGATCATCGTAGTCCCGCACCGAGGAAATGTCCTCCTCCCACCCAGGCAGGGCCTCGTACTTGACCTACACCAGCACAGACCACCGTCAAGCCAAGCAAATCACACGAACGTAATACAAGCATCACAGGATGTTCTTCATTTCTTTGTTACCTTCGTTTGCTCCAGAAGATCGAGGTCTGCCGGGAACGAGTCGATCGCTTTGCCATCTTCGGTGCAGTAGGAAGTGCCCAGCTTGATCTCCTTCAGCCCGGTCAGCACGTCGAGTTTCGTCAGGTTCAGGGATGAGAAGCCGTTGATCTGGCAGCAGTATCTGAGCGCGACTATATCGAGCCAGCCACAACGCCTGGGCCGACCTGTTGTGGTCCCGAACTCCATTCCCGATGCACGGAGCAAATCACCGGTCTTGCCCAACAGCTCCGTTGGGAATGGGCCAGATCCAACCCTGGTTGTATAAGCTTTTACCTGCACGGAGAAATATGTCAGATTTTGGAGCGGAAGACTGAGTGGCTGACGAAGAGAATGTTAAGCGGTTCAGAGGTAACTGAGCCCACCACTCCGATGATATCGCCGAGGGTTCTTGGAGCAATGCCGAGGCCAGTACAGATCCCCCCAGCTGAAGGACTTGAGGAGGTAACAAATGGATATGTACCAAAGTCAATGTCTAACATGGTAGCCTGACCACCTTCAACCAATATTTTCTTCTTCTGCAAGATCGACTCATTCATGAAATGCACAGTATCAGTTATGTAAGGTCCCAGACGTTCGGCAAACCGTTCGTACTTCTCGACCTCCTCTTTGAGGGTCTTGCTGCTATATTCAAATCCTTTGAACCGCGTAGCTGCATCTTTCAGCAGGGTGTTAAGCTTGGCACCGAAGGTGTCCATATGCCGCAGATCACTGACCCTGAGCCCGTTCCTGATGACTTTGTTCGAATAGCATGGCCCGATCCCCCTCTTTGTCGTTCCTATGAAGGAATTCCCGAGCTCTACCTCTCGGAGTCCATCAACAACTTGATGAAAATCAAACAGAAGATGGGCGCGATCTGACACCAGAATTCTCCCTTTGCATGAAACTCCGTTGGACTCCAGCCCATCGATTTCTTTGAAGAACCCGGGGAGGTGAACCACTGCCCCGTTACCAATCACACACTGCGTGTTCTCGTTGAGGATCCCCGATGGAACGAGGTGCAGTGAGAACTTCTTCCCCTCGGAATTGTATATGGTATGCCCAGCATTGGCTCCACCCTAAGAAGTAATACAAAACACCCTACACGTTAGAAAGAAGATAAAACAGGCATAATCAAATTTTATTGCACAAAGCAAGTCCAGGCAATACAACCAAATTAAGCTAACTGACTACAATCGTAACAGTTAATCAAATTTTATGCAGTTAAAACAGCTAACCAAATTAAGCTAACAGTTAAGCAAGTCCAGGCAATACAACCAAATTAATCAAATTTTATTGCACAAAGCAAGTCCAGGCAATACAACCAGTCTATTCTGGATCATTGCAGCTCACCTCGTACAATATTTCAGGTGAACTAGGTGGTGCATACAACCAAGTTTCTGAAAGAAGTGTGACCATATCCCTATTTTAACCCTCAACAAGTTAGGATGTCAGAAACAAGACCATTATAAAACAACGGAACTCGTCAATATTGTGAGAATTTACAACATTTTTTAACAAGTCGAAGTTGTATGGTCCGTTTCTGGTTGCACGATCGCCGGACAAACAAAGGCATTGAGCAATTTGAGCTGTGGAGCAATTGATCGAACACCGTCCGGGCTAGACAAGCGAAGGCATTATTCAGCAGCAAAGAGCGCGAGAGAAAGAAAGAGAGTGGGAGACCTGGCAGCGGGCGACGACGTCGAAGCGCTGGGCGAGGATGTCGACGAGCTTGCCCTTGCCCTCGTCCCCCCACTGGGTGCCGAGCACGCCGGCCACCTGGCTGAGCGACTCGAGCCGGCCCCGCGCGGCCGCGGCGGCAGAGGACTCCTCCGCGACGGCGGAGACGGAGGCGGCCCTGAGCACCACCACCCGACGTAACCGTAAGCGCGGCGCCGGCGGGCGCGGCCGCGGCCGCGCGGCGGGGAGGAGGTACGCCGCGGGGTCCAGGGACAGGAAGGCGGAGACGGGCATGGCGCGGACGGAGGGAAAAGACGGGGCAAGTTGAATGCGATGGCTGTGGAAGCGCCGTTATCCCCTCGGCTCAATCCAAAAATTAGTAGTCTGAATTGTCACAAGTTTTAAAAAATAGTCTGAATTATCTCAATTCAAGTTTCAAAAAAAAGGGAGAATATCATATACAGAAACCAACATTCGGTGAAAACCACGAGAAAAATATGTTTAAAAGTTTCAAAAAAATCTGAAAAAAATAAGAGATGTTAAGAGGATGATGTTTTATTGTCACATAAAATTTTCAAGGTTAAACACATTACGATATGTGAGCTATAAAAAAAGACAAAATCAGTGATGAATAGTGCCGAACAGTAATGTCACCATTCAAGGGCTGAATTTGTCTTTTTCATAGCTCACATCTCGCAATGTGTTTCAAATTGAAATTTTGCATGGCAATAAAACATCACTCTCTTGACATCCCGTATTTTTTTAGATTTTTCCAAAACTTTAAAATATGGTTTCCATGAAATTTTCATTGAATATTAGTTTCCGTATGATATATCCCCTACAAATAAATCGATGGTGAAATAAAATTAATTTTAGATTATTTATATCTACATTAAGTATTGCCAACAGTCTCTTAACATTTAGCACCAAAATTAATTTTAGATTATTTATATCTACATTAAATATTGCCAACAGTCTCTTAACATTTAGAGGATCCGGTTCCCACCCACACATATTTGGGCAATTTTGGTCCCTCCCTCCGTTCCATATTACTTGTCACCAATTTAGTATTCTCTCCGTCCCAAAATAAGTCTTTCAATATTAGTACAACTTTGTATTAAAGTCAGTACAAAGTTAAGACACTTATTTTGGGACGGAGAAAGTACAAAGTAACAGCAAAAAGTAATATGGAACGGAGGGAGCATGAGGCTGTCATAGGGTTTTATTTGAAATCCAAATCCTAACATATTTTTAAGTGAATTGGCAGAATAACATTGCTTTCACACCAGGGGAACAAAGGACCCTAAGGAACATCAGGTTACGAAAGCCGAGAAATGGAGCCCGCCAGGGGACGCTTCTCAGTCCAATCTCGCTGAAGAATGTACACAGATAAACAAATTCAGATTTGGTCACGATCAACTAGGTGAGCACAATGATCGCAGATCAAAATTTTCCATTCAGGTATCTTGGTACATCCAGTCAATGCAAAACAACATAAATACCACAAAGGCGGATACTCATCACTCGTAAAAGTGTATCATCGATACGGATACTACAACATAATATGCCGTCGCGCATCAGCGACGTTTAGCTTTAGCAGAAGCACTGGACTCGGCCGCCTTCTTCCTTTGCTTGAGCAGCTCCACTTTGCTCTTCTTCCTATCATTGCTAATCTGCAAGAGCGCGAACAGTACCGGATCAGTTATACACCTCAAAAATGCCATCATCCGGAATGGCAGGTATTAGCATCGATGCAACTTAAGCGCCATTTGTATCAGAAAAGTAATGATCCAGCTGGGCATTTGCATGCGTCGACAATTTTGTGGCACTAGAAACATGACCAAGAATCACCAAAGAAAAAATGTGCAAAAGAACTCGCTAAATCATGGTGGGCTGGGTCACCCCATACGCCCATGGTAAAAAAAGCTACTCCCTCCGTCCCATAATATAAGAGCGTTTTTGACACAAAACGCTCTTATATTATGGGACGGAGGGAGTACTCTATAAGATGAAACGGACAAGGTGGCCAAGTATTTATATATACGTATCCAACAATGAACCTACACTAATGCACGGGTAGAGAAATAGCAAACATAAGCCTATGGGTAAAAAGAATCTACGGGGCAGATAAAGATGCTGCACAAATAGGTGTTGGTGTATCTTGAACAAACGACCAAAGTGGTGTGGTCTCATCAGCCATCAACTTCAATCCACTGGCTAATATTAATAATCCACTGTATCGCTATGAAGACTCAATTAAACCCACAGAACCAGCCATTAAATTTTTGAATAAAGTTTGACAAAGGGAACAAATGAGATCTCGTTCAAAAAGACTAAATTGTAAACAAGCAGAACAATACAATACTGTAATTAAAGAGTAGTAGCTATAGTGCCATGGTACAAGGAGATGTACCTGCATTGCTTCAATAAGGCCTCTCTTCCTCCTGGAAACGACAGACTTGGCAATGTCATCAGCATCCTTCTCAGCTTGGTCAATAGCTGCCTGGGCCTCATCTTCGTCAGCAACATCGGCTGCGCTATCAGCCTTCTTATTTGACAAATTAGAGAAAGTAGTTCCCTCAATTTCCATCTTCAGCTCCTCGTGGTATTTCTTCTCTTGCATCTCCAACTTTGAAATAGAAGGGGGATGGCGACATTACACGAAGTGCATGAATGTGCAAATAAATAAATAAGACAGAAGTACAAGAGACTTGTATACTGAAAAGGGAAGGAGCTCACCTCCTTCTTCTTTTTAGCAAATTCATTATGCTCAGATTTTGCCTCTACTATCGAATTGCCCAGATCTTCATCGCCTAAACCTGGCAGAGGCATAACTTGGTTTTGACCAGCAGATTTATATCCCTCCAAGGTCACTGCATAGTCAGGTATATGACCCTCTTTATCGTTGTCCACAAAAGGAGATATATGTGGTGGAGGCACCCTAAGATCAAAAATAATAATATCAGCATCATCACTGCTGCATGAGTTAAGCTACTTGAAAACAAGTTTTGCATAGCACACTTAATAGGCAGTAGACAAAAGCTATCAGCTCAGTTATAAGCGTAAAGAATACTAAAGAAGGAAGGCAGACAATATCATCATTGTTTAATGGTGTTTAAACACAATTTGATGAATTTGATGTGGAACAAGCATTCAGCTAAGCTAACAAGTACGGTGTCAATATTACATTACACAAATCACAATTTTAATGATGCTACACACAACCATCAATTAGTTGAGTTAGTTTTAAAGGGTCTTTAAACAGATAACACACAGTCCTAATTCGTTACTTTAGCAACAGGAATGTGCATACTTAAGTGATGTCATGTGTATCAGCATATACATATGATACATAACCTGGGAGACATACCTTCCAACGATATAGTCATCTGTGGGAATTACTTTGAGAATGTTTACACAATCGAAAATCCATTGTGGTTGAACATAATGCCTGGAGAGGAAAACATGGCTCTGGGTTGGCCTGTCAACAATCTGCAAAACAACATGACGATACTTAATAGTCAGCAGATAAACTACAATGAGAGGGCATGTGTGCAGTGGAATGAAGTGGGATGGTATCTTGTGTAGAGGAAATCTAGACCAATCTTGATACCCCTGGTAAAAGCTCATGGGCAAGCAAAATCTACCTGATGGGTGATATCTTGATCTGTTTCATCAAATGGAGATCCTTCTCCTTCCCACGAAACAGTTCCTCCAAATGCCGGAATTATAAACAAGAGAGACTCCCTAGGAACCTGAGAATGAAGAGGAAGATAATAAAAGGATATACGATATTGAAGCCAATGCAATTAATTCAAAAACAATAGCTTTGCAGTAATAATAAATTCACTTTAATACCTCACGACTTAAGTAGAACTTAAGATCTTTGAATAAAGTCCTGCACTCTTTAACGCTTTCCTCTTCTGTATCATCAGCAGTTGATTCTTCTACAAGATGCATTAACGCACCAGGTTCATTAGCAGGTAGCTGATGTTGAAGCTGTGCCAATCTGAGCTCAGACTCGTCAGTTTTTGAGCTCTCTTTATTATTTTCAGTCTCTTTGTCTTCAATAAGCCCATTAGACTCTGGATTTCCCGGCAGTCTTCCAGAAGACATATACCGGGACAGCGCATAGAGCTCTGGTACGAACATCAGTGAGAATGTCAAACAAAGAAGAGTCAAGAGAAATGTAGCAAAAAGAATCCTAAAACAAACATGGTACATAGTATGAGCACGAGCACATAAAGGAAACAAACATGCTAGCTAGCATGACTATAACAAGCACCAGTACTTACCAGCAGCCAAAGCTTCTAGACGAGGATCCAGAATAGGCGGATAGTTCACATTTATTGAATGGTAAAGCTTGAAGTTCACAAATCCTAGAAGAGTCTGCAGGCAGGACAGGATTTGGTAAAGCTTGCAGTTATGTCTATCCACTAAACTTATTTAAATGGATGTGATACTGCTGAGTAAGCAGGAATGCACGATAACTGAAGAGTATCCACAATCTCGCCTACCTCGTAGAATTCCAAAAAGGTAAGCATCACATTGAAGTCGACATCATCAGTTAAAACTTGCTGAAGAGCATGTGGAGTAAGCCAAGTGATCTTTTGCCCTTGAACTTCAGCCTTCAAAACGTAGTAAAATTATAAACATCGACTATAAATGACTAAATGTGCGCAAAGATATGCGGATACACAACTGCACAAAACCTACCTGGTAGTATATGCCCTTGACAGATATGAATGTCTTCCGCAGGGAATTAGTTCGAGAAATATATGCTTGCCATTCATGGCTTAACCTACAATGTGCAAGAATGTATATTAGTAGTGCAAAATAAATCTCTGAAAGAAGCAAGCACCAATTTGCCTTTGCATTTGCATGACAATATTCTGACATTCAACACAGGTGGTGCACAAACTAACAAGGTGAGAATATGGATTTTAGCAAAATCCAGGTATTTCATGGCTGCTGGAAAAACTGTTACAACTTTCACATCCTCAAATTCTTACGGTCCCAACAAAACAGATCAGACACAGAGGTGCATTGTAGTTGCTAGAAAGGTGAGGAAGGTCAAACTATGATAACAGAATCTCTGGGAGCAGGAACCTAAACACCGTGTGTGGGTTATGTGTGTGAGGTTCTGAGAGAGGATTCACTAATCCAGAAGAGGGATACCTGCGGCAGTTATGGATTCGCTGTACTTGCACACGTTCGCCTTCAATAGCAGGTAAAGCCGCAAATAAATGCACCATCGTTAGGCAATCATCCAAGTCTCTGAGAGCATCAACAAAAGATGGATATCTGTACAAAAACAAAAACAAAGACACGCATGTGAGAGACCAGTCTGGATAAAGACCAAAAGAATCAACTTGAACTCACTCATTACCTTTCAATGATAAGTCTATCAAGTTTGTAAGTCGGTGGTCGGTTCAACAATCTGTCAGCCAGATCCCTGTTTTTCTTAGCCATAGCCTTTTTAACTTTCTTTCTGTGAACCTTGATTTCTCTGATAAGATGAAATAACAATCCAATTAGGAAATCATAAACTATTAACGAGCAATTAGTCATTGTACCGTAAAATATAACCCAGCAACATCATTGTCATATACTCGCGATTTATTTACTCCAAGCAAAAAAAAAACAGTGCAGTTAGATACCATAAGTCAATATTGTCAATCATACAAACAGATAAGCCAGGATTTTCATGAGCAGCGATCAAGCAACCACAGATTGCTAGTCTGCATTACAGTTATCAAAATGTCACTAGCGACATACTAAATACAGAGGGTGCAAATTGAATAGGTAGTGGCGCATTGATTGACTACACTAAGTTTGTTTTGACTTCCTTTTTCGCTGATGGACACTAGCACTCTAGTGATGAAACTATAGCTTCCCACTTAAGGTCACTATTTCCTCTGCCGCATGCTCCATTCAACGACGAGCTGGCAGTTACCAGGAGCAAATAAATCACACAACTAAGAAATAACTCATTCAGAAAGCTTTGAGATGCTTCCATCCTGGTCACCTCAATACAAAAAAATCAAGAGTCCCTGCCAGTAGGGCCGTATAGATCAGACCATCCATGGTCGCATTTAAGGAATGTGAATCGACAAAACACAGGGTAAATGGCATCTATTTAAAATGGAACATAAAATTGCAACCAAATTCAATTCCCGAGACACTAAATTACCCCCTGATGATACAGAACGAAGTGCAGCTAAGCAGCAAAGGGAGAGCAAGAAATCCCTTTTACAGTTATATCAACCATGCGGCAGACTTTGGCAAGGAAGCTAGCCAAGTACCTGAACTTCTCAATCAAAGGGTCATGGGCAAGGAAGGCGATGTCCTTCATGTGGTAGTAGGTCTTGTGGTTCCCCTCCACCTTCTTCTTGGGCTCCCGGGGAAACACTCCCTTGAGAATGCATAGTTTCCTGCAGCAATTTGTGAAGAAGAAGAAAAGTTAACCCAAAACCACAGTGACTTCCCATGTAAAATCTACTGTGCCATCCTAATTTCGCGGCACGCGAGCCGGACAGAACACGTTGAATTGGATTAACATCGGCGCCGCCGAAGATTTGGCCGAATTTACTCGCGACGACCGCTCATGAATCAGCGGTCGTCTCATCGGCGGTGAGTGTCAGTGACGGGGAGCGAGAGGGAGACCTGAAGACGGCGAGGCTGATCTGCAGGTACTTGACCGCCTTGGTCCTGGTGATGTACTTGGCGGCGTTCCCCTCCTTCTTCTTGCCCTGAGCACAGCAGAAGAAGCAGCGGGTGAGGGACTCTGCCGGCGGCGCGGAGAAGAAGGGCCTCGGGAGAAAGGGAGGGGAGGGGAGACGGGAGGGTTACCGCGGGGCGGTAGTGCTTCGGCATGGCGGCGGCGGCGGGGGGCGGCGGGAGCGGTCGCCCTTCGGGGAAGGGTGGAGGAAAACGAGAGAGGGGGGATGGGTTTTAGGGTTTTGGGTTATATGGCTGGACCGCTGGAGCGGAGTGCGGTCGGTTCGGTCGTGTCTGCTCCGACGCAGATATTTTCTTCCCCTAGCTTTGCTTTGGCTTGGCTCTCTTAAATAAAAACCCCACTACTTTCACTTTTTTTCGCATCTGTTTATTGGCCGTGTGAGCCAAAATGCCCCCGTTTCTTCTTGGATTGCTTATCACTTGTGTCACATGGTGAAACGCCTCTGCTAACTTATGTCAAAACCCTGTTTCTGACACATGATGAAAATGGCAATTGACACGATGTAGCTGGCTTTTATGTTTTTGAAAGGCTGCATTCAAAGCTGAGCAGATTCGTTGTTGCCATTATGTGTGAATATCATCCAAGGTTCTTCGAATTGGAGAAAACTGTGCATACGGATTGTTTCCATTCATCAATCTTAAAGTGCGGAAGGCATTTTAGGAGTAGCTTGATATCGTTGGGTCAAAATGGAGCTTGGATATGTTTCAAGTGGCAAACCTTGTGTTTCTAGTTCTTATGTGACCTGTATTTTTTCTAGTGGCTAATGAATGGAAGCAAGCTTCGAGGCAAACTTAAATGGTTGGCTTGATATACGAGCAGGAACTCTATTAAGTAAATTGTCATGTACTCACGACACATGAAAACAAGCAAATCGGTTATAACGTGTTGGGTTGTTTCTTTGTCATTAAATAAATGAATCATGACAAGGAACATATCTCACTTTTATGGTCAACAAGTCAAGGAGAGGAGAAGAAATACCCCTTGGTTTCAAAGTATTCAAAATTCACCCACAAAAATGGGTTCGATTTTCACCAAGACAAACTGAAGGATCAAAGATGTCGACAGCGCCTAGAGTCAAGTGCGGAAATATAAGTAATCTAGAAATGCCTTGGCTCCCTTCCACTAGGGGTAGCTCTTGGGGTGAGCTCCAAACCCTCACAAACGATCCCGGGGCACAACCACACGACTTGGAAGCTCCCGGGAGACCAAACCGTCTAGGGTTCCCCCACAAACCCAAGAGTAATAAGACTTGCAATGATCTCGCGAGGAATCGATGAAATCAAGCTTGGGTTGGATGAAGAGTATAGATCAGGTGTTCCTCTTTCTCTCTCTAAAATATGGAATGGATTGTGTGGTTGCAGAGGGAGGAATCGAAGGTGTAAGGTTTTGGATAAAATGGTTTGAGCAGTCGTGAGTTCGTCACCTTCCAAAGGTGGAAGAAAAGGTGTTATACAGCCAACCCTAAAATTTGCTTGTTATGGCCTTCTCAATAAAGCCAAATGTTCCGACCAAGTTGGATGTTCTGACATGTCAGATGTCCTGACATATGCTCCGAGGCAATCTCCGAGGCTATCCAGTAGCTACTGGACATAAGTCGGATATTACCTCAGAGTGCCCAGACCTCCGACTGGGCGGATACTAAGTTGGACATCCCGACCCAATGCCTGACCCTGCAACAGGGGCAAAACATGTGGATTCTTTAGGTACTCTTTCTAATATAAATTGTGGGGGGTATTTGACTACATTGTACAAATATTCCACATGAGATCCAAAGCACGTCCCGTCTTAATATCACGGCATACCTACAACTCAAAACGAGGAATCGTCGTTGAGAAAATGACATATTGTCTTTCTTTATCCTTTTTGCTTAGGGGGTTGCCGACCAACGAAATGTTTCACTCTCATAAAAGTGTAAACTAAAAGCATGCTCGAAACAGAGTTAGTCAACTAATTGTTATTGCCATTAACACAAAAAACCACGTAGGGGCAAATGTCCTTTCATAATCTTTTTTAAGAGTTCGACCACAACCTATATATAAGGAAATGTGTTAATATGTACAATATCAAGGATGCGAATACATACTGTGCAAAAATATATTGCATTATGATCAAATGAAACTAATTAGGTGTGGCACATTATGATGTATTTTATGTAGACTTGTTCTGATTTGGAGAAGTTTGATGTGGGATAGCGGCAGAACTTCAAGTACTTTACTAGCACAATGCTCGTGCGTTGCAACGGGAGAAACATATTCATAGCCTCACAGCGGGAGGGACAATTGTCTCGCTTTAAACGGATGCTACCTCTTGAGCACTGCGTTGGTTTTCCCTTGAAGAGGAAAGGGTGATGCAGTAAAGTAGCGTAAGTATTTCCCTCAGTTTTTGAGAACCAAGGTATCAATCCAGTAGGAGGCCACGCACAAGTCCCTCGTACCTACACAAAAAATAAAAACCTCGCAACCAACGCAATAAAGGGGTTGTCAATCCCTTCACGATCACTCACGAAAGTGAGATCTGATAGATATGATAAGATAATATTTTTGGTATTTTTATAATAAAGATGCAAAGTAAAATAAAAGGCAATAAAAATAGCTAAGTGTTGGAAGATTAATATGATGGAAAATAGACCCGGGGGCCATAGGTTTCACTAGTGGCTTCTCTCAAGAGCATAAGTATTACGGTGGGTGAACAAATTACTGTTGAGCAATTGATAGAATTGAACATAGTTATGAGAATATCTAGGTATGATCATGTATATAGGCATCGCGTCCGAGACAAGTAGACCGACTCCTGCCTGCATCTACTACTATTACTCCACACATCGACCACTATCCAGCATGCATCTAGAGTATTAAGTTCAAAAGAACAGAGTAACGCTTTAAGTAAGATAACATGATGTAGAGGGATAAACTCAAGCAATATGAAATAAACCCCATCTTGTTATCCTCGATGGCAACAATACAATACGTGCCTTGCTGCCCCTGCTGTCACTGGGAAAGGACACCGTAATATTGAACCCAAAGCTAAGCACTTCTCCCATTGCAAGAAAGATTAATCTAGTAGGCCAAACCAAACTGATAATTCGAAAAGACTTGCAAAGATAACCAATCATACATAAAAGAATTCAGAGAAGATTCAAATATTGTTCATAGATAAACTTGATCATAAACCCACAATTCATCGGTCTCAACAAACACACCGCAAAAAGAAGATTACATCGAATAGATCTCCACGAGAATCGTGGAGAACTTTGTATTGAGATCCAAAGAGAGAGAAGAAGCCATCTAGCTAATAACTATGGACCCAAAGGTCTGAGGTAAACTATTCACAAATCATCGGAGGGGCTATGGTGTTGATGTAGAAGCCCTCCGTGATCAATGCCCCCTCCGGCAGGACGCCGAAAAATGCCCCAAGATGGGATCTCACGGGTACAGAAGGTTGCGGCGGTGGAATTAGGTTTTCGTGGATGCCTCTGTTGGTTTGGGGGTACGTAGGTATATACAGGAGGAAGAAGTATGTCGGTGGAGCAACATGGACCCCACGAGGATGGAGGGCGCGCCCAGGGGGTAGGCGCGCCCCCCTGCCTCGTGCTCTCCTGGTTGATTTCTTGACGTAGACTTCAAGTCCTCTGGATCACGTTTGTTCCGAAAATCACGTTCCCGAAGGTTTCATTCCGTTTGGACTCCGTTTGATATTCTTTTTCTGCGAAATTCTGAAATAGGCAAAAAACGGCAATTTGGGTTGGGCCTCCGGTTAATAGGTTAGTCCCAAAAAATAATATAAAAGTGTACAATAAAGCTCATTAATCATCCAAGACAGAATATAATATAGCATGGAACAATAAAAAATTATAGATACGTTGGAGACGTATCAACGGACACCCGCACAAACCCCCTCCTATCAGCACCCCTAGTCAATGACTTAATCTCCTTTGTCATCACAAAACCTCTTGAATCACAACATAGTAGTTAAACTGTGTCGCCATGTTGTCGCGCCTCGTCAAATCCATCAACCATGTCGTCGCGGGTTCACTATGCTTTAGCCTGGCCTCTGGAGCAGCCAACTGGATCTAGTAAGAAATTTTTGTTGTTTCGAGGCTAAATTGTTTGATTTCTTTCGTAGCCTGCACATCATCATATAGTATTTAATGGATTTTTACATATTTGTGGAGAACAGTTATACCAGAGGGGAAAATCAATTGTCTTGGAATTTTTAAATATCCTTTCAAATAAAATAAAGTTCCAGGCTCCCTAGATCCACGAAGCCAAATTGCCTCACTTAGTGATTGATCTGGTATTACACATTTGAGGGTGTTTATCAGGCCAAAGATTTCCCCTTTATTCATGCAAAATAACTCTTGTCAGACTATGCATGTACATCACATATCTTTATATCTGGTTAACGAAAAACATACTAAATATGACACCATCAAATCCGTTAGTCTCGTAATATTTTCATGAGTGAAACTATTAAGTCACTTCTCACATGTATTTCAATGAGTTCCTCGCTGGAAACAAAACAATACAATACTCGCAATTGGGTCTAACTCTTAGAGAACAAAGCACAAGCTCTTTCATAAGAGTAGAGCACAAACAAAAGCATTTATTATTTCAAACAATGAAAACCAGTCACCTCCATCAATAAAAAAACAGATGATCTCTCAAGAGGATTTTACACTAAATAAGAGATAGAGAAAAGGAGGTAAAGCCTGGTTTCGAAGTCGAAGTAGTGCTTCACAAGACTAGCTTGAGACTGGGCAAGATATGTTTAATTATGCACAACTCTATAGTCATTATACATCACAATATCGGTGAATGGAATAAATGGTGGCTGGAAAAAATAGAGGCCAAATACCTACTGTGGAAGCAAAAGATATGCTTCAGGAGAAACACAAGTCACAAGAAATCTGCTCGTTGCTAGTAGTAGGTGGATGTAATGTTGCCGAGGATGAGCAACACGTAGCCGGGGGCAGTGGTGGCAGGGGGCTGCTGCAGCAAGAAATGGAGGAGGCATGAGAGGCACCAATGGAAGCGGTGAACCCCTCCATGATGGTGTCTAGATTGGATCTGGTGGTTTTGGACTCTGCGGCGGCTGGAATTGATTTTCGTCGACTCCCCTAGGGTTTCTGGAATATTTGGGTACCAGGCGCGCCCTGGTGGGTTGTGCTCCCCTCGGAGCACCCCAGGTGCTTCTCCTGCCCACTGGATGTCTTCTGGTCCAAAAAATCCACAAAAAGTTTCGCTGCATTTGGGCTCCGTTTGGTATTGATTTCCTGCGATGTAAAAACATGCAGAAAATAGCAACTGACACTTGGCACTATGTGAATAGGTTAGTATCAAAAAATGATATGAAATGACTATAAAATGATTTTGAAACATCCAAGAATGATAATATAACAATATGGAACAATCAAAAATTATACATACGTTGGAGACGTATTACTTCACACCCGGCGAAACCGAGATGCTAAATGTTCTCTTTTCACGTGCATGCAGGGTTTTGCACATATAACCCTCACTACCTTAAATGCATATTATTTTTTTCTTCCGTTGCAACGCACGAGCATATGTGCTACTATATTCCAATCCGCCAATGATAGGTTATGGTGTAGATAAATTTTAAACTACTGCCGCTCGCCATAGCTCTGTCACCTCAAGACAACCATGCATTTATTTCCTCTAGTCCATCATAGTGCTTATATTCAATAAATATGTTACAACATTGAAAAAGGCTTTCTGATTGAATTGAAACGTACACTTCTATAGTGGGGCAACGGAAATCCAAATAAAATAAGTTATTCAGGCTCCACCGGTCTTTGCTATGAGTATCTTTAAATTTTCGGCCTTTCTTTGTCAGGATTTATCCCAAATTATTTGGAACTTTTGGTGGGAGGATGAAAAGAATAAGATAAAAACACATTGACTGGCATGGGACAAACTGAGCAGATCAAAAGATGAGGGAGGTATGGTTTTTCGTGACCTTAGTCTATTTAATCAGGCTCTTCTACTTAAACAAGCTTGGTGGCTATTGATATTTTCGAAGTCGATTTTGTGCAAAACTGATGAAGGCCAGATATTACCCCAAGGCCACTTTGACACAGTTTTTCTGCAGTCAACTTCGGTGACTTGGCAAGGTATTATGCATGGTTTGGATCTCCTTAAAAAGGGGAGGTATTTGGAGAGTTTTTTATGGCTCCAGTATAAAATATTTAGAGAGGTAATTGGTGAACTAGGATTTTTGGAGTAAAATTTTCAGGAAAAACGAATAATACCATGATCAAATAGGTGTCAGAATTATTTGTGAGCGGATCAAGGAGATGGGATGTGAATTTAACCAATCACTGTTTTACCCCCCATTATGCAGATGAGGTTCTAAAGGCGAGTATTCAGTCCTATGGCGAGGGTGATTTTATTGCTTGGCACTATGAAAAGAAGGGATTGTTCTCTGTAAAAAACGCGTATGGTTTGGCACTTATGCTCAAGGAGAGGAAGGAGGGAGGTGGAAAATTTAGTGGAGGCACCTATGGGGGGAGGAAGATATGGAATGTCATTTGGAGGGCCAATGTCCCTCAGGAAATTAGAATTTTTCCTTGGTGTGCAGCGTCCAACAGCATGGCGGTACAGGTTAATAGAATAAAAGATCATCAGGCGACTCCAGCAAGATGCTCTATTTGTGGACTGGAGGATGAAAGTATGTTTCATGCTTTGGTGTCTTGTCCCAAGGCGAGAGCTTTGCGTATGGAGTTGAGAGGATTGTGGAATATTTTGAGGGAAGAGGCTTTCAAGTGCTCGGGGCCTGATTGGCTGCTTTTCTTGTTGGATCAGTTAACCCATCTAGTACATGAGCAAATCTTATTCATGTTCCGGAGAGCTTGTCACCTATGAAATGATTTTATTTTTGCTAAGGGGAAAGAGTCTGTTTCAAACGCAGCTAGCTTTGTGGACAACTGTTGGAAGACGTTCTCGTCCTGCCATTCCAATGCCGAGGTCGTCCCTGACATCAAAGGAAAGGGAGTTCGAGATGGTTTAAAATCTGTTAATGTTCCTCCGAGTAGTCATGAGGTATGGCAGTTTCCACCCTTTGATCATATTGAAATTAACATGGATGCCAGTTTTGGGGATAGCAATTGTACTGTGAATGTGGATTGTTGCCAGAGATTCGGCGGCGCGAAGTCATTGTCTCCTTGTGGGATTATATTTGGTTTTGTGTACCAGCATTGATGAAGCGGAGTGTCGGGCGTATCTCACAGGTATGTATATTTGGTATCATTCTTCATAAGCCTGTTATTTTGGAAACGAACATCATTAAGGGTGTCGGGCGGAGTGTCGGGCGTATCTCACAGGTATGTATATTTGTGGCCTCCTTCCTTACACATGATAATCTTGATAGGTCTGCTCTCCTGGGTCTGGAGAAGGAATGTGTAGCCATCATTAAGCTTCTACCAAATTGTAAGCCCACAAAGATTAATAAACAAGCCAATGTAGTGGCTCACCAAATAGCGAAGTATAATTTTGATAATAGGTCTGATGGTTTTCTCTATAATAGTTTTTCGCCCTGCGTGGCAAATGCCGTAAGGAATGGCCGTATTCAACTACTTTAACTTTAAATATATGGGTGGGTTTTCAAAAATAACAATTTTTGACAACTATACAAGAACCACACATCATAAATCATACTCATTTCAGTTTACTATGTTAATCCAATAATCCATATATAATTTATAAAACTAGATATCATTGAAACACATGGCAAACAAATGTCGCAACACTATGTCAGGTACCATCCGTCACTGGCAAAGGACAAATACATACCTAAATATTCAAACGAAGAAATTTAGATTTCCCCAAAGTAGCTAGTCCATCCTACCACACGGCTGAGGACGTCCTCCGTCATCTTCCTCGCGGTCGCCTCCAACACCATCCTATCACCGAGCTTCCCCCATGAGTTTATGCAATTCGTCGCCAAACCACACAAGGAAGCCAGTGCAGAGTCGGGCCAGGCTGTCATCCAAATCACCGCACCGCCTCTAAACCTCAAATATCTATCTGTTCACCCTTCCGTGAGAACACACGACATTTATAACCAGGAGAAAATTTAAAATTGAATAGAAGATGAGACCTAAAAACAAAAGCGGGCGACCCTACGCGTCCGCCGGCGGAAATTGAAAAAGGACCCGCCACCTTCCTGACCATTGGATGGATACATTAATGACCATCCGATCTACGAACGTAAGCAGCCACCCTTTGCAACAAGAGTGGTGTTTCTGCAACAATCTGCTTGTTGCAATCACCCGAGTCTGTATCTTTTATTTTTTGCAACAAAGATCTTATTGCAAAATTTTTTCGCAACAGAGATCTTGTTGCAGAAATTTTAAAAATCACCGTGCTTGTTTTTTTAATTTTCTGCAACAGAGATCTCGCTTCAGAATTTTTTCGCAACGAAGGTCTTGTTACATAATTTTAAAGATCACACGACACGAGTCTGTACTTTTTTTTTAAGATCCGCCGCCTCGCGAGCCACTGGATTAAACGCGGGGTGGTTGTTAGATTGAGCTGTCAGCTTTGCAACAAGCATGATGTTGAATTCAAATGTTTGCAACAGAGTTCATGTTGTAGAACTTTTGCAACAGAGGTATAGTTGCAGAAGTTGTTCTCCAACGGAGCTAATGTTGTGGAATTTTTTATCGCTACGGAAGAAAGTTTTGCAACATCACTCTGTTGCAGAAATCTTTCTCGCAACAGGGAGAATGTTTCAAAAGAGCCCGGCAACGACATCTACAACGGGTCGGGTTGCAAAAATGCTTCTAAAACACGCGTCAAGTTGCAGGAAAGCACAAGTAACGGAAGTAGGCTCCCGACCACCTGATCAAATAACAGATCTAACGGCCAGGGAGGTGGTCGACGTGAGCAGATACATCCGCCGGTTGAACACAAGCGTTTTCCAAAACAAAAACACCCATGACAGCATTTAGATGAAATTTTTGACAAAGTTTTTTTTCTGAGACATAATTTTTTGACAAAGTGATACACCTCTTTGTAGCTGGCCCGAGACTCCAAGCCCAGCCCAGCCTCGGCCCACCTTGACTAGCCACATGTTCACACATTCGCCCGGTCCCACCTGTCAAAGACACGAAACCCCACGCGCCAAGTAAGCCGAGAGGATTTCACCACCGCCGCCATCTTTCGCGGCCTCGTCTTTTTCCCGCGGCGCCACTACGAAAAAGCTCTTCCCGCCGGCGCCCCCTCCCCTTCCCCCCTCCCCCCGCGCGGAGCAAAACTCCTCCCATAAACCTCGTCCGCTCGCCCACCCGCCAATCCTCCTTCCCACCACCCCAATTCGCGCCCGAAGTCTCCTCTCCTCGCTCCCTCCGCCCCCCGTCTCCCCGATGGCGATGCGGCCGCCGTCCTTCTTCGGCGGGCTCCGGGCGCGGGAGCTCAGCGGCGGCAGGGGCTCCGCCCGCGCCTCCGCGGCGCGGCTGCCCTACCTCTCCGACCTCTCCTCCGACCCCGGCGACCGCGGCTGCGGCGTCATCTCCGTCGAGCACTCCGGCGACGCCGCCATCCCTTTCGCCGTCTCCTTCTGCAAGGTCCGTCTTCTTCCCTCGTTTTAGTTAGATTCGACGAGGCCGGCGGCGACGGCGCGCTGATCCGTCCCCTCCTTCCTCCCTCCAGGTCCCGCAGATCTCTCGCCTTCTGGCGGTCGCCGACGAGGACGGGTATGTTGCCATCTACGACACCCGCCGCCGCCTCCCCTCCAGATCCTCGTCCATAGAGAAGTCAGGTTAGCTTCGGTCCCCCCTTGTGATCTACGTAGTAGCAGCGTGCCAGCTGCCTGGCTGGTATTTTCTGCTAAAATTGGTCCCAATCTGAAATCTTGCTCCTTTGTAGCTGAAACGAGGCTGTCCGATTGGGTTGCTCACAACAATGCCATCTTTGACGTGTGCTGGATCAAGGTAGCCACATTTACCTGCAATATGCAACAGCTGCTTTCTCTGTTTCTCAGCAGTGCATTTTTGTGTGTCTCTGGCAAAGTTAACCGCTGAATCATGTCATTTATATAGGAGGGATCCCAATTACTGACTGCATCAGGCGACCAAACCGTGAGTACAACATGATCAATCAATTCATTTAATTTCTCACAACACCAACTATCATTTGTCTGATTTTTTGTGTGCATAATCTCACTGTAATTGCGTGTACTGTATCAGGTAAAGATATGGAGCGTGGAGAATAAGAAATGCCTTGGTGTGCTGTCAGGGCACACTGGAAGTGTGAAGTCACTGTCATGCCATTCTTCAAATCCTGGTCAGTTGCATATCTTGAACTTGGTAAACTTAGCTTGGGACATGTCTGCATAGGTTTGTGAACTTGAATTCAAGTATGTTATTGTCTATATGCAGATCTTATTGTTTCTGGTTCAAGGGATGGTTCTTTTGCACTCTGGGATCTAAGATGTGACCCCAAAACCCCAAATGGCCATGGTGAAGCATGCCTCATGTATGTTATCTAATGGCTACTGCAATCTAAATGCTCCTTTTAACCACAATCATCAAATATCCGTAGCAATATAGCATCTTTCACTGAATTCAGCTGTTTTTACATGTTAGGTCTTCTGCTGTTGTCAAAGAAGCGCACAGTCCCACGCGAAGGAATCGGACAAGGTCTCGAGCAAAGGTATTGAATCTAGTCAGGATCCTCTTGCTGGTGAATTTACACTCCCTTGGGTTCATTTGCTGATATTGGTCATCTTTAGGGAGCTTCGACGAGCATCACATCAGTCCTTTATCTGAAAGATGATATCTCCATTGCTACTTCTGGTGCTGCAGACAAGTAAGGCATTAGCTCATCCAATTTATTCTGCATTTACTACCAAAGTTCATATAGTTTTATATGGCTGATCATGCATGCCAGTGGTATGTTTCAATTATAAATGCACCATTTTAAACACAATGCACCTCCTTTGTAGTTTGATTTTATTTAACTCTTAAAATGTATGCATCTTGTACTTACAATAAATGTATGCCAGTGTTGTGAAATTTTGGGATACACGGAACCTTAAAGCGCCCATCTCCAACAAAACCTCTCAATCAACAGCACAACCTTCGGTAAGCAAGCAGCTTGCAAATTGCAACAGAATGCATTTGTAAATCAGTTTCAAGGCTAACAGGGAATCCTTTCATTCAGAAGGAGGGGGTGACACATGGGATCTCTTGCTTGTCTCAAGACTCATATGGTGCGTATATTGCTGCGTCATGCATGGATCACAGGTGAGAATAATATTTGACCACTACACAGAACTGCAAAAAACTGATGTCACTGGAGGGAATTGCTTCTGACTTCATAAGCTTTCCACTTTCAGGATCTATCTGTATAGTACTCTCCACATGGACAAGGGTCCAATAAAGACTTACACTGGCAGCAAAATTGAGTCTTTCTTTGTCAAGGTGAGTGGCCAACTGGTTTAGCCTTCTCTTCCAGCTGCATATTCTTAGTTTCTTTCATGTGTGTTATTTAACACCTGCTTTGGTGCTTGAATGCAGTCTGCTATTAGTCCTGATGGGACTCATATTTTAGGCGGTTCGAGCAATGGCAATGTTTACTTGTGGCAGGTATTTGCTGCATTCCTATTACCTTTTCTTTTACATTTCATACACTGTATTCATGTTAAATTGCTAATTCCTTTTTCACTTTTGTAGGTGGATCAGCCTGAAAATGGGCCTATAGTTCTGAAAGGCCATGAGGGTGAAGTCACTTCAGTTGACTGGTATGATCTATCCAGAATGGTTACTTCTTATTGTCTTACTGTTACCATAGTGCTCATGTTGCAATGCCAATTTCGCAATTTCAGGTGCTCTTTGGAGGTTGGAAAGATAGTATCATCATCTGATGATTCCACGGTGAGTCTTGTTAAAAGTTTACAAGTTTCATCTTAATGTTGCCTTGTCAAAAACTACAATATGGACTCACTCATGACTCGTCTCACTATGATTAGGAGCATCCATAATATCTGTTGGCATCTAGAATTCAGTTAGAAACTTTAAACTGCTGCTGACACTTTGTTCTGTACATCAGGTTCGTGTATGGAACACCAAGAAAATAGACTGCACCAACATTAGTTCCCCAACAGTCATCCGTAAGAGGGTAACTGCTCCAAACATGGACTGCCCAAGATCGGCTAGCCATGAGCGAGCGACTAGTTCAAGAGATGTAGCAGCCTGCACCAGTGCTGGCAGTGAATTGCCAACCGGTTCACACTCACCCCTCCGGCCCAGAGTACTGGAGTTTGGCACGCCTGAGTCTGCGAAAAAGCGAGCCTTTTCGGTATTTCGGGAGGAGGCCTTGGATACTAGGAACAGCCCAGGAGCTCAAATGAGCAGTCCCTCTTCAGTCCTGAACCCACCGCCTTCGCTGAAAAGGAAAACTATCCGGGACTACTTTGGCAGCAGCACATCTTGAAGTCAAAACTTTCTGACAAGTAAGATAGTATCATGGATTCTTCTGAGCTGCCCTGAGGAGCTTTCTTAACTTATGGTGAGAATCTTGTTTTTATGCTAGAACTTGCTCTGCTGATAATTGACAGCTCGGCATGCTAACTCATTGCTCTCATTTTTCTCCTACGCAGGCCAAGCTTGTTCAGAGGTGACGGGACCTGCAACTTTTGGAAAATCCCTGTCTTGCTGATCTGGTCATATGCTGATGATTGATCTGATGAAGTGCCGTTGTACATGATATATATATTGTTAAAACCATCTGCCTTTTCTCTTTGTGTTATTTCCTCATCGAGCTTGTTAGGTTGTGACTTGAGGAAATCTTGTTATTAGTAACAACAAGGAGATCTCTGTGAGATTTCCCTAGTGCTTTGTTAGTAATTAAAGATTGATCTAGCAAAACTTCATGATGTTGACAATTATCTCTTGGAACATGAGAGTAAAGGAATTTGGACTTGTGGTTGGTTCCTGGCTATAACGCCTTCCATGAGTTCTGTGCTGTGCATAGCAATGGCATATCTTGTGTTGGTCAGCTTATAAAATGATCCAAGGGCCATGGTCAATAATGGAGATTATTTTGGCATGGCCGGAATTATTAAGAAATGTTTTTTTACTTGTTTGAATTAAATGCATGAAATTTGCAATCTTTCAATGCCTCTGGAGCTTGCAAAAGGACATATCGGTCTGGGCTTATGATCAATAGTTGAAACTCGATGGACACTTTGACCTGCCCTTACCATCAACATGGTTTGTGCAAAATATGTCAGAAATTAGAGGGAGTACTTCACTGCTAATAGCTACTCCCTCTGTCCAGAAATACTTGTCCGAGGAATGGATGTATCTAGATGTATTTTAGTTCTAGATACATCCATTTGTATCCATTTCTACGACAACTATTTCCGGACGGAGGGAGTACTAGCTTAATGCCCATATTTTTCTTGCGGATCACAATCATATTGTTTGAACATAGGCCTGATTTGTTAATGCATCCATGCCTGGTCATGCTCTGACCTAGCCCAAGCCGCACCTATGGGCACTACATTTTTGGTGTACACACAGTTTGTTCATGCTTCCAGTCAAATGCTCATGTCACATCAACATCCCTCGTATTACTACCTAATAACCAAAAGTTCATACTTCATTTATATGTAAACATATCTAGTTTAGAAAACATAGTTGCAAGAAACCTCTAGCTATATTCCTTTAGCAAGAGCATGTCATATACATTGTGCTGTTTAAAGACACTCCTAATCACGACGAAGTCTGAAAAATACTACAACACAATCCAATCTGAATAAAGAACGCACACCAGCAAGAAATCTGCTGCGCCCTAAAGGGATCAAAAGCTGTTTCATGCGTAACACAAGTTTTCTATGAGGGCGGCATCACAACATGATTTAGCATAGCGATTTTGAATTTTGGACCCCGGTTGGAGGGGAATCGAGGGAAATAATGAGGGTATACAACGACACGTAGGAGGTTGGGGATCGTGAACCTGATGCGCTCCGTGGTAGCTGGCTTGATGCCTTGTGCTCGTGTTTATATAACCATTTTCTCACTTGGAATATTATTAGGGGAAGAGACATCCCATAGAGCCATACAAACTCGAAGTTTCGAGTGAGTTTGAGGGATCTCAAAAGGCTAGAACAATGCCGAGAGAAAGGGAGCTTTGAGGTGTCTTTATCTTTGACTTGAACCAGTAGTCAAGCACTCATCTCGTCAAAAGAAGGGGATTCTCTAGGCGGCCTTCTCTTTGATCCACTCCACTAATCAAGATGCTTTTCTCGTTGCTTCTCCTAACATAAGAGTAGGTCATGCTCCACAATGCAACAAGATTTATTTAAGAAACATCTATATGTCAACTTTGTAGATACCCTCTAATTTCACACCGTAAATACTTATCTAAGATACCCGAATATGAATTTTGGACCTTAGGCTACACCGAGCCCTTTTCCTTTTCTTTGAAAAACCACCCCTTATATTAATTAAGAAAATATCATACTGTCGTTCATTACATAATTTGTCAAGCGGGAGGGAACACTCCTATCTTTGGGCGGGTTGTGATAAGGTGACCAATGGAAAATGCAAGGTCAACTGGGAACTCGTCTGCAAGCCGAAGATCTTTGGTGGTTTGCGCATCCTCAACCTTGAGAAGTTTGCCACTGCCCTTCGGCTACGTTGGCTTTGGTATGAATGGGCTGACCCCCCCCCCCCCCCCCCCCCCCCAATACTTCAGCTGGGATGGGAACTCTGTGCAATGACGATGATAGAGACCTTTTGCGGGAGCCACCAGGGTTAGTATTGGAGATGAATGTAAGGCAAAGTTCTGGGAATCATCTTGGCTCGACGGCATGAGACTTAAAGATATTGCTCCAAAGATATTTTGACCTCTCAAGAAAGAAATCTTGTTCGGTCCAAAAAGCTCGCCTCAACAATTATTGGGTTAGTGAGATTGATACCCACCATGGAGCATATTTAGGAGTTTGCCTTGCTTTGGGAGAAGCTACCCTTTGTTACTCTCAGCAATGATATTTTTTTAGGAAAAGGAGGAAGACCCCCGGCCTCAGCATCTCTGGGCGATGCATGCAACCACTTTATTAATTATTCACAAAGACCTTACAAAGTAATACATCAGTACGTCTGAAGCCACCATCTTGGCAACATCTGTCGCTACTCCTATTCACTTGATGAAGGGGTGCCGATAGTCCGAGTCGAATACCAAACATACCTCGGAGCATAGCCTAACATCTAAAACCGGAGGACCCAACTGATGGTGTCCAGGACTAGGGGGTACTCACCACATCGTCTCCCGACCAGCTGGATCGGGCCGAGGACCCCCATGGCGGTTCACTCATGGGCCACTTCGGGCAGCCCATGCCACACACGAGGAAGATTCCACAAGACTTGGTGATCAAGACAAGGACTCCTCTCCACCAACATATTTGACTAGGACTCTTGTTATCCTAGGCCTCTGGTACATTATATAAGCCAGGGCTAGGCTAGTCGATGGATCATTATGACATTATTCATCATACCCATAGGTTTTAGACCATAACTTATGATCTCGAGGTAGATCAACTCTGTACTTGATACTCCATCAATATAAACAAGAGCAGGACGTAGGGTTTTACCTCCATCAAGAGGGGCCGAACCTGGGTAAAACATCGTCTCCTTCGTTCCTGTTACCATTGATCCGAGAATCCCCGAGATCTGCCGGTTTTGACACCGATAATGATGCTTTCATTGAGAGTTCCGCTGTGAGACCGACAAAGGATCAATGGCTCGTCTGCAGATCAACTGCGACGTCGGCATCTTCGTCACCAGCTCGACTGGTCACCTTGGTTCGGCCGAGGACTGTGCTCCACGTCAGATCATCATGTTCGGACGAGGGCCTTTATCAACATCAACTCCGATCTCTATCAAGATCATGGAGGAATCATCCATGAAGCTCGGGGGCTCAACGTCAACATTGCCCTCGAGCCACCGTGTTGTTTTTCTAGACAACGAATTTGTATCCACCGTCACCGCTTCCTCGAGCATCTCTTTGACGATTGCTTCGGTGGAATTGTGCGGAATTGAGTCTACAACAGCTCTGTAAAATTTCGTCGCGTTTCGATGGAGGAATCTCCGGCGATCTCAGATATACCGGAGCCCTGTCGAATCTGGACAAGTTTAGGGCGAGAACTCCAGCGTCCAGCTCAGACATCGTTTGGAAGATCCAACCGTTGATCAGCTGCGGAATTCCTATAACTACCACCCCTCAAAATTTCAGCTCGATCCGACCGTCCAAACTCCGGGAAGCCTCCGATGAGGGCAACGATTTTCAGATCTATTTTCTGCGCGAATATGAATCCGACCCGAGTTCATGCTTCTTCATGATGGGATATTGGACAACCTTTTTGAATTAATTTCTTTCTAGGGTATTGTGCATTGTTTCTTAAACACGTGCCCATAAAATTTTAAGCCTTCTCTGAGGTATTCTTCACCATTACGCTGGTGTCAAACCAGTCCGGCAACATTGCTCCACGGCTGCCGACCTGCGCTAGACACGTCGTCGCCTTGTTGAGCCGAGCTCAACTTCTTCGGATCATCATCTCGGCGAGCCAAACAAGAGTTCGACATCGTGAAGGATAAATCATCACCAACATCGCCACCCCACGGATTACACGAAGCGGGCACACAGGCATCAACGCATGGTCACTTCATCAAGCCGACATTGATCGCGTCACAAGTTATGACCAGCGTCGGCATGGCCGAGCCGTAGCTTCTTCAAACCGACGTCTGCCACGCTGAACCGCTTCAACACCTCAGCTGGCACGGCGGCTGCAACGTCACCTTACCGACCTGCTCCGTCACCTCACCTGGACCGGGGGCTTCGCCATCTCTTCATCAACCTACTCCGGAGACTTCGGTACCACCAGCCGACCAACTCCGTCACGTTAGCTGGACCGGGGGCTTTGCCTCGGCGAGCCAACCTTTGCCAGCATCGCCTTGCCGTCGCTTCATCGCCCATCAGGCAATTGGTGTGCGGATCGAGTCCCAATTTTGGGAGTAACCTTTCTTCAGATTGCTACAACAGATAAACCAGGTGCTATTAATCCTAGTAATTTTTTTGCTTGGGTTTATTTTTCCCGAAGAATTAGTACTCTGGTTTGTTCCATCATATGTAAACAGGTCTGTCAAATGATGGTCGCATCAACGATGGTTGCGTGATGGTTCGGTCAGTTTCCCGTCCGCAGTTCGGCGAACGCCTCATCGGGGGCTCAGACCGTCCTGTGAATACAGGCTTTGTCACGCCGGCGCCCCGCACCGACATTGGCTTCGACGCCAGGCCACGTCTCTTTAAAAAAATTATTTTGCGTAAATTAATTATGCAAGTTTTTTAAATATATTTCTATTATCATTTTTTGGACTGCACTATATTACATGTGAGATAATAAACTTCGATTGCGTCACGCTGTCACTTTGGCAAACCGACGTCGTCGTCCCAATTGGCGTAAATCGGCTCGCGTGATCACCTTCTTGGTCGAATTGCCATACCGACATGTTCGGTTGCCTCGGGGACTTCGACATCGCTGAGAGAGCTCTACCTCATCGAGTGTTCGGCACACGGGCCATATTTCTTTTATTACTCACTTTGCATAGATTATTTATTATGCTGCATTTTTTAATTTATTATTACTACTATTATCTCCGGCTTGCACTATTTTCTCTGCACAGGTAAATGATCCGGGTTGGGCAGCGCTGTCACCTCGGCGTACCAACGTACCACGT
Organism: Aegilops tauschii subsp. strangulata; assembly: GCF_002575655.3. Lineage (NCBI taxonomy): Eukaryota > Viridiplantae > Streptophyta > Magnoliopsida > Poales > Poaceae > Aegilops > Aegilops tauschii. The sequence continues at coordinate 19,281,796 of NC_053038.3, read as the reverse complement.
CACATTGGCTGGACCGGGGGCTTCGTCATCACTTCATTAACCCACGCCGGGAACTTCGGCGTCATATTGCCGGCCTGCTCCGCCGCCTTGGACGGACTGGGGGTTCCACCTCGCCACATTGGCCGTTGAAAGAACATGTGGTGCCCCCATGTTTGGTTTTGGTAATTGACGACAATCTCTATGGACTAATGGTTGCCTTGAGTTATATTTGAAGGTTTTGTCCATAGGCTTTTCTTGGAGTACATGTGTTGGTTTCAAGGAGAGTTTGTGTTGACCAAGGTGCTATTAAGGAATTATCCAAAGATTGGTCATGTGAGAGTTGAGCTTATTGCAAGCATGTCTTGAAGAAGAAGATTGTGTGATCATTCATGTTTACCTTCAAGACATCATCCAAATGAAGAGAGTTGGAAAGATTCTAGGTTGATCAAGACTAAGTCAAGAGTGAATCAAGTTGATCAACTCACAAAGCGTAGAAGATGTACCGAGAGGGATCAAGTGATCCCATGGTATTGTAAGCATTGTCCATTGTGCTTTGTGTACTAACCCATGGTCTATGTGAGAGTTCTATGTGGGGTTAGGTACGTGTTCATGGGCTTGCGTCAAGAGGAAGATATCACTCAACCCATGGAGAGGATGACATCAAGTGGTGATCGTCATCAAGATTGCCGTGTGCAAGTTCAAGTGGAGCATCACGAAGAGATCAAGTGCTTGAAGCTTGCCATCCATTGTGGTGACAATGGACTTGTGAAGATGTGCCGAAGAGTGGCTCACCCATAGTGGACTATGGGGGAGTAATCATATAGTCTTCATCGAGCCAACACAATCAAGAAAGGTGGTCCAACTTGAGGGAGTCAAGATCGTCATCATCTAGCTCAAGTGGACCATGTGCAAGGCAAAGGTTTGCCCTTGATAGGTTTTCTATTTTACCGGTCTCATGGTGGTAGTTGGGAGACCGGGTTATAGGATCGATAGCCGTACTATCAAGGGGGGCTCTCAAGTGAGTAGCTTGATCGTATCGTTCGTCGAGAGCTCAAAGCATTGCATCCTTGCATCATGTTTCTTGGTTCTTGTTTGGTTCTCTTTGTGAGTCTTAGAGCTTATGGTCATCTTGATGACAAGCTTGAGTTCATCGAAAACGGAGTTTGCATGCGTCTTCTATGATGTTTTCGATGTTGGAGGTTTTACCGGTCTTATCCGAGGAAGGGTTCTCACCATTTTCTTTTGGGCCTTTTCTCATTTGCTTCTTATTGGTATTTCTATCAAGATTGTGTTAGCCCTTGTCTCTAGCTTTCCAACAAACTTGGTTTCGTCGAATTCAGAGTCCGTTTGCAGAAGTTGTGTCAGTTTTGGTGTTCTGAAAAGGCTGCAGCGGTACTACCGCGGACAGGAGCGGATGTAATTTTTTACTACCGCTCTTGGGAGCGGTACTACCGCTTGGAGCAGTACTACCGCGGCTACTTCCGTGGCTACTTCCGCTCGGGACCAAAATCTCGTCACAAGTCCAGCGGTGGTAGGCACGGATGTAATTTTTTAGTACCGCTCGCAAGCAGTAGTACCGCTACCCTTAGCAGTAGTACCGCTACCCCTAGCGGTAGTACCGTGAGGTCAAGCGGTACTACCGCTCCGACGGTTCTTCTGGCTTTTTTGCCTCCTCGCTGTTGTGTTTCAAAGGGCTACTACCGCCCTAGCGGTAGTACCGCTCCTTGGAGCGGTAGTACCGCTCGGTGCGGGCTGTGACCATAACGGTTGGATTTTTCCCCACCTATAAAAGGGGGTCTTCTTCCCCAATGAACCTTATCCTTTGAGCTCGTGTTCTTCCCCCATTGTTGACCTTCTTCGAGCTTGCTAACTCTCAATCCCTCCATGGATTCTTGCTAGTTTTTGAGGGAAAAGAGAGAGGAGATCTAGATCCACATTTCCACCAATCACTTTCTCCTCTATGTGAGGGGAACCCCTTGGATCTAGATCTTGGAGTTCTTGGTGTTCTCCTTCTTGTTCTTCCTCTCATTTTCCTCCCTAGCATTAGTTGCTTCGGTGGGATTTGAGAGAGAAGGACTTGGGCACTCCGTGTGCCCTTGCCATTGCATTTGGTGCATCGGTTTGAGTTCTCCACGGTGATACGTGGAAGTTACAAGTTGAGAAGCTTATTACTCTTGGGTGCTTGGTACCCTTGAGCTTGTTCCTCTTGGGTGCTTGGGCGCCCTAGACGGTTGGTGGTGTTCGGAGCTCAATCATTATGGTGTAAAGCTCCGGGCAAGCGTCGGGGTCTCCAATTAGGTTGTAGAGATCGCCCCGAGCAATTTGACGGGTTCCGGTGACCGCCCCCAAGGGTTGCCAAAGTGTACCGGTTCGGTGACCGCCCCCAAGGGTTGCCATTTGTACGGGTTCGATGACCGCCCTCAAGGGTCCCTTAGTGGAATCACGGCATCTTGCATTGTGCGAGGGCGTGAGGAGATTACGGTGGCCCTAGTGGCTTCTTGGGGAGCATTGGGCCTCCACACCGCTCCAAACGGAGATTAGCATCCGCAAGGGTGTGAACTTCGGGATACATCGTCGTCTCCGCGTGCCTCGGTTATCTCTTACCCGAGCCCTTTACTTATGCACTTTACTTTGTGATAGCCATATTGTTTCTTGTCATATATCTTGCTATCACCTAAGTAGTTTTTCTTGCTTAGCATAAGTTGTTGGTGCACATAGGTGAGCCTAGTTGTTGTAGGTTTTGTGCTTGACAAATTAACCGCTAGGTTTATTCCGCATTTGTTCAAGCCTCAACCGTAATTATTTTAAAGCGCCTATTCACCCCCCTCTAGGCGACATCCACGATCTTTCAGCCGTGCTATGTCGCCACTTCGGAGTGTCGAGTTCTTCGCTCTGTCACCTCGGGACCGGCTTGGGGGCTGGGACCTCGTCCCGCCGTAAGCTCGGGTCGAGCATCGACACCGAGCACATTACCAGCTAAGTCGCTTCCATGCTCAGTTTTTTTAAATCTTATTCGGTTCGACCAAACATTATTTGTGTTAAAAACTTAGTTCGTCAACAAACGTTGTTTGTTAAAAACACTTCCTTTACCCAAGTTAACTAGGGGCTCTTAAATTTGTACGAGCCGTTCTATAATAATTGTTTTCTTCCTAGCCGTTGCAAAGTCTTTTTCTGTCACTCCTTTTTCGACGCGAGTGTGTGGTTAATAGCCGGGGAGCCTAGTTTCTCTCTCAAAGCCGCTCGAGTTTAGTTCGCTAAACTGGCCTAACAAGAAGTACTCCGCCTTCGGGATAGGAGGTTGCAGCCATAGGCTGACCCGCTTAAAGTCTTGAGATCGGATGTGTCATATTAATGCGCGGCAGAAGCACACAAATTTTAAGACCAATTTTCGGATTGGCACCAAATTACTTGATTTAGTTTGGACGTTAAGCTTTTACATAAGTTTTTTGGCTTTTCGAGCTTATGGCACTTTTTTAGTGAAGGAAATATGCCCTACAGGCAATAATAAAGTTGTTATTTATATTTCCTTATATCATGATAAATGTTTATTGTTCATGCTAAAATTGTATTAACCGGAAACTTAGTACATGTGTGGATACATAGACAAACAGAGTGTCACTAGTATGCCTCTACTTGACTAGCTCGTTGAATCAAAGATGGTTAAGTTTCCTAGCCATAGACATGAGTTGTCATTTGATTAATGGGATCACATCATTAGAGAATGATGTGATTGACTTGACCCATTCCGTTAGCTTAGCATTTGATCATTTAGTATATTGCTATTGCTTTCTTCATGACTTATACATGTTCCTATGACTATGAGATTATGCAACTCCCGAATACCGGAGGAACACTTTGTGTGCTACCAAACGTCACAACGTAACTGGGTGATTATAAAGGTGCTCTACAGGTGTCTCCGATGGTACTTGTTGAGTTGGCATAGATCAAGATTAGGATTTGTCACTCCGATTGTCGGAGAGGTATCTCTGGGCCCTCTCGGTAATGCACATCACTATAAGCCTTGCAAGCAATGTAACTAATGAGTTAGTTGCGGGATGATGCATTACGGAACGAGGAAATAGACTTGTCAGTAACGAGATTGAACTAGGTAATGAGATACCGATGATCGAATCTCGGGCAAGTAACATACCAATGACAAAGGGAACAACGTATGTTGTTATGCGGTTTGACCGATAAAGATCTTCGTAGAATATGTAGGAGCCAATATGAGCATCCTGGTTCCGCTGTTGGTTATTGACCGGAGATGAGTCTCGGTCATGTCTACATAGTTCTCGAACCTGTAGGGTCCGCACGCTTAACGTTCGGTGACGATCGGTATTATGAGTTTATGTGTTTTGATGTACCGAAGGTTGTTCAGAGTCCCGGATGAGATCAGGGACATGACGAGGAGTCTTGAAATGTTCGAGACGTAAAGATTGATATATTGGAAGGCTATATTCGGACATCGGAAAGACTCTGAGTGGTTCGGGTATTTATCGGAGTACCGGAGAGTTACGGGAATTCGCCGGGGAGTATATGGGCCTTATTGGGCTTTAGGGGGGAGAGAGAGGGGCTGCCTAGGGCAGGCCACGCCCCCCCAAGGCCTAGTCCGAATTGGACCGGGGGAGGGGCGGCGCCCCCTCCTTCCTTCTCTTCTCTCTTCCCCTTCCTTCTCTCCTACTCCTACTACTTGGAAAGGGGCGAATCCTACTCCCGGTGGGAGTAGGACTCCCCAGGGCGCGCCATAGTAGAGGGCCGGCCCTCCCCCTCCTCCACTCCTTTATATACGGGGGAGGGGGGCACCCCATAGACACACAAGTTGATCATTGATCTCTTAGCCGTGTGCGGTGCCCCCCTCCACCATAATCCACCTCGGTCATATCGTCGTAGTGCTTAGGTGAAGCCCTGTGCCGGTAGCTTCATCATCACCGTCATCACGCCGTCGTGCTGACGAAGCTCTCCCTCGAAGCTCTACTGGATCGTGAGTTCGTGGGACGTCACTGAGCTGAACGTGTGCAGATCGCGGAGGTACCGTATGTTCGGTACTAGGATCGGTCGATTGTGAAGACGTACGACTACATCAACCGCGTTGTCATAACGCTTCCTCTTTCGGTCTACGAGGGTACGTGGACAACACTCTCCCCTCTCGTTGCTATGCATCACCATGATCTTGCGTGTGCGTACGATTTTTTTGAAATTACTACGTTCCCCAACATTTAGCTATTTGTATGTTTTTCTTTCAGGAAGCGGGACATCCTCATGACCGAGGTACCCTGCATCCTATTTCAACTCGGGAGATTTTTTCCGACCTACAGCTCGACATCTTTCCCGCCGCACTACACCTCGGTGTTGACAAAATACATGCCACATCGAGACTAGTTCCCGAGTAGTGCAATGCCAGACACCTTTAAAGCATTGGCAATATTAATGGGGGGCTGAAACTACAGCCGAACCCACCAAACCAAGGTACCCCATGGAGTCCTCGGCAAAGCGTTCTCGGATATTGCTTTATATGCATCGGTTTCGAATTGTGTCTTCAGTCAATAGTTGGATTGCCTGGCTCCTGTGCTTGCCTCCTACGTTCCGCTTTGTTCAGCTAGGAGTGCAAAGGGAGAACCACTGCGATTGTGCTTCCGGTTCAACTGGTCAAGTGCCTCAGTGGAGAAAGCCGAAAACTGACTGTCACAATAAGCGTAAACTGGTCAGCGATCTGATGACTATGTTAAACTCTAGATCGATGGAGGTCACCCCGTGTTAAATGACGGGCCGTTCATAACATTGGCCGAAGTGTTCATGGCTTGACCTCGACTATCGCCGAACACTAAACGGGGGCTAGTAACATGCCTCCCAACTTTAAGCTCCTATGACTAAGTGAAAGTTATAAAGCCCGCATATCTGATTGCCTTGTTTCTGCTAACACAACCACCTTCGGGCACCGAGACATCGGCTAAGGGTTGTCTTGTTATTGCGGAATCACCCTGCGTAGTATCTACAAAGGGGTAGAAGCCGACGATGGGCCACTGTCAAATGATAAACGTCGCAACGGAGTCAAAATAAACATATATCATCAGAGTTTGTATTCATTACACAAGCGTTGCCTTTCGTAATTATTGTTATAAAGCCGTAATATGCATCAATTTGACTCAATATTTTGGCCAAGCTAGGTTGCCTGGCTCCTGTGCTTACCCCTATGTTCTCGTTCATTCGGCTAGGTGGTAAAGGGAGCACCTCTATGATTGTTACTACCGGGTCATCCAAGTTAGTACCTCAGACTGGGTGAAGCCGAAAGCTAGTCATCTTAAAGAAATAATTGGTCGGCACGATGGAAGTGAAAATTCTGGTTCATCATGGACCATAGAGTTTGGAAACTTTCCCCTAACTAAATCCTCAAAATTTTCCTCCCACATTGATCGGAGATGAGGTTTCATGATCATGGTCAGCATGAGAACCCAAATAAAGGAACCGATAGCGGAACTATATTCTTTGGAAGATGTTTCTTCATATAACATATCTCTCCGCATACCTTTGTTTATAAAACCGTATGGTTGGATTGCCTCGTTTGCCACAAATCTTTTCCCTCAAGGCTTTAAAAAGTGGGACAAACACTCCCTGGCTACTGGCCGGGGAGGTTGAAGCCGATGTCGGTCAACAAAGTTTTATACAATGCGGATCCGAGCATTAATGATGTAAAAAAAATATGTGGCACACATCGGTCCGGCGCATTCTCATAGGCCGCCGCCGCCGCCTTCATCCTATCCATCTTCAGAGCTGTACTGGCGCATCGACCTTGCCAGGTCTAGCTGCTGTCGATGCCACCACAACGCCAGACAACACCATCATCCTGCGCTCGTCCATCATGACGCGTCCACCGCCTGTCGATGTGCCAGATGCCACGCCGCTCCTCCTTCGCAAACACAACCTGCACCCACTGGTCCCATCCACCCGCCTGTAGTTCCTCTAACCGAGCACCCGAACACCCGAGGCGACACCTCCAAGAAGGGCACGACACATGCAGTGCCGCCACCGCCCAATCTGAGAAGATTTTGGGTCTTCACCCAGGCATGGGGTCGGGGTGGAGGGCAAGCAGCGCCTACAAGGAGGAGAACGGCGACCTTGGTCATTGCCACCGTCGGGATGAGCGAGTCATCCAGAGTTTCCTCTGGTCCGATGTCACCTCTACAAGCCCCCGCGAACGCACCGAGCCCGGCGACCGGGATCACAAGCCACCAAGGCGGCGGGAGAGAGCCTGCAGCTAGGAGGAGATTCACCGACAACTCACTGCCCTCGCGGTTAAGATGTCGTTGATCCATCACTCGCGAGTGCCGCTGCTACCTCTTGAGCATGTGTTGGTTTTCCCTTGAAGAGGAAAGGGTGATGCAGCAAAGTAGCGTGACTATTTCCCTCAGTTTTTGAGAACCAAGGTATGAATCCAGTAGGAGACCACACGCAAGTCCCTCGTACCTACACAAACAAATAAGAACCTTGCAACCAACGCGATAAAGGGGTTGTCAATCCCTTCACGACCACTTGCAAAAGTGAGATCTGATAGAGATGATAATATTTTTGGTATTTTTATGATAAAGATTGAAAGTAAAGATTGCAAAGTAAAAGTAGATTGGAAACTTATATGATGGAAAATAGACCCGGGGGCCATAGGTTTCACTAGTGGCTTCTCTCAAGATAGCATAAGTATTATAGTGGGTGAACAAATTATTGTCGAGCAATTGATAGAAAAGTGCATAATTATGAGAATATCTAGGCATGATCATGTATATAGGCATCACGTCCATGACAAGTAGACCGACTCCTGCCTGCATCTACTACTATTACTCCACACATCGACCGCTATCCAGCATGCATCTAGAGTATTAAGTTCATAAGAACAGACTAACGCATTAGGCAAATGACATGATGTAGAGGGATAAACTCAAGCAATATGATATAAACCCCATCTTTTTATCCTCGATGGCAACAATACAATGCGTGTCGTTTCCCCTACTTTCACTGGGATCGAGCAACGCAAGATTGAACCCAAAGCTAAGCACTTCCCCCATTGCAAGAAAGATCAATCTAGTAGGCCAAACCAAACTGATAATTCGAAGAGACTTGCAAAGATAACCAATCATACATAAAAGAATTCAGAGAAGATTCAAATATTGTTCATAGATAATCTTGATCATAAACCCACAATTCATCGGATCTCGACAAACACACCGCAAAAAGAGTTACATCGAATAGATCTCCAAGAAGATCAAGGAGAACTTTGTATTGAGATCCAAAGAGAGAGAAGAAGCCATCTAGCTAATAACTATGGACCCGAAGGTCTGTGGTAAACTACTCACACATCATCGGAGAGGCTATGGTGTTGATGTAGAAGCCCTCCGTGATTGATTCCCCCTCCGGCGGAGCGCTGGAAAAGGCCCCAAGATGGGATCTCACGGGTACAGAAGGTTGCGGTGGTGGAAATAGGGTTTCATGGTGCTCCTGGATATTTTCGGGGTACATGGGTATATATAGGAGGAAGAAGTAGGTCGGTGGAGCTATGAGGGGCCCACGAGGGTGGGGGGCGCGCCTCCCTGCCTCGTGGCCTCCTCGGTTGTTTCTTGACGTCCACTCCAAGTCCTCTGGATCACGTTTGTTCCAAAAATCACGCTCCCGAAGGTTTCATTCGGTTTGGACTCCGTTTGATATTCGTTTTCTGCGAAACACTGAAATAGGCAAAAAAACAACAACAATTTGCACTCAGCCTTGGGTTAATAGGTTAGTCCCAAAAATAATATAAAAGTGTATAAATAAAGCCCATTAATAATCCAAAATGGATAATATAATAGCATGGAACAATAAAAAATTATAGATACGTTGGAGACGTATCAAGCATCCCCAAGCTTAACTCATGCTCGTTCTCGAGTAGGTAAATGATAAAAACATAATTTTTTATGTGGAATGCTACCTAGCATATTTCTTAATGTAATTTTCTTTATTGTGGCATGAATATTCAGATCCGAAAGATTCAAGATAAAAGTTTAATATTGACATAAAAATAATAATACCTCAAGCATACTAACCAAGCAATTATGTCTTCTCAAAATAACATAGCCAAAGAAAGCTCATCCCTACAAAATCATATAGTTTGGCCATGCTTCATTTTCGTCACACAAGATGCTCTCATCTTGCACAACCCCGACGACAAGCCAAGCAATTGTTTCATACTTTAGTAATCTCAAAAAAAATTCAACTTTCACGCAATACAGGAGCGTGAGCCATGGATATATCACTATGGGTGGAATAGAATATGATGATGGGGGTTGTGTGGAGAAGACAAAAAAGAGAAAGTCTCACATTGACGCGGCTAATCAACGGGCTAGGGAGATGCCCATCAACTGATGTCAATGCAAGGAGTAGGGATTGCCATGCAACGGATGCACTAGAGCTATAAATGTATGAACGCTCAACAAAGAAAACTAAGTGGGTGTGCATCCAACTTGCTTGCTCACGAAGACCTAGGGCATTTGAGGAAGCCCATTGTTGGAATATACAAGCCAAGTTCTATAATGAAAAATTCCCACTAGTATATGAAAGTGACAAAACAAGAGACTCTCTATCATAAAGATCATGGTGCTACTTTGAAGCACAAGTGTGGAAAAAGGATAGTAGCATTGTCCCTTTTTATTTCTCCCCTTTTTTCTCTCTTTTTTTGGGCCTTCCTTTTTTGGCCTTTCTCTTTTTTTTTTTACTTTTTTTATTTGGGACAATGCTCTATTAATGATGATCATCACACTTCTATTTATTTACAACTCGATGATTACAACTCGATACTAGAACAAAATATGACTCTATATGAATGCCTCCGGCGGTGTACCGGGATGGGCAATGAATCAAGAGTGACATGTATGAAATAATATGCATGGTGGCTTTGCCACAAATACGATGTCAACTACATGATCATGCAAGGCAATATGACAATGATGAAGCGTGTCATAATAAACGGAACGGTGAAAAGTTGCATGGCAATATATCTCGGAATGGCTATGGAAATACCATAATAGGTAGGTATGATGGCTGTTTTGAGGAAGATACAAGGAGGTTTATGTGTGATAGAGTGTATCGTATCATGGGGTTTGGATGCACCGGCGAAATTTGCACCAACTCTCAAGGTGAGAAAGGGCAATGCACGGTACCAAAGAGGCTAGCAATGATGGAAGGTTGAGAGTGCGTATAATCCATGGACTCAACATTAGTCATAAAGAACTCGCATACTTATTGCAAAAATCTACAAGTCATCAAAAACCAAGCACTACGCGCATGCTCCTAGGGGGATAGATTGGTAGGAAAAGACCATCGCTCGTCCCCGACCGCCACTCATAAGGATGACAATCAAAGAACACCTCATGTTTCAAATTTGTTACACAACATTTACCATACGTGCATGCTACGGGACTTGCAACCTTCAACACAAGTATTTCTCAAATTCACAACTACTCAACTAGCACAACTTTAATATTATTATCTCCATATCTCAAAACAATCATCAAGTATCAAACTTCTCTTAGTATTCAATGCACTTATATGAAAGTTTTTATTATATCCATCTTGGATGCCTATCATATTAGGACTAATTTTATAGCCAAAGCAAATTATCATGATGTTCTAAAGGACTCTCAAAATAATATAAATGAAGCATGAGAGATGAATAATTTCTATAAAATAAAACCACCACCGTGCTCTAAAAGATATAAGTGAAGCACTAGAGCAAAATTGTTTAGCTCAAAAGATATAAGTGAAGCACATAGAGTATTGTAATAAATTCCGATTAATGTGTGTCTCTCCCAAAAGGTGTGTACAACAAGGATGATTGTGGTGAACTAAAAAGCAAATACTCAAATCATACAAGACGCTCCAAGCAAAACACATATCATGTGGTGAATAAAAATATAGCTCCAACTAAAGTTACCGATGGACGAAGACGAAAGAGGGGATGCCTCCCGGGCATCCCCAAGCTTAGGATTTTTGGTTGTCCTTGGAATTTACCTTGGGTTGCCTTGGGCATCCCCAATCTTAGGCTCTTGCCACTCCTTGTTCCATAATCCATCAAATCTTTACCCAAAACTTGAAAACTTCACAACACAAAACTTAACAGAAAATCTCGTGAGCTCCGTTAGCGAAAGAAAACAAAACACCACTTCAAGGTACTGTAATAAAATCATTATTTATTTATATTGGTGCTAAACATACTGTATTCCAACTTCTCTATGGTTCATAACCTCCGATACTAGCCATAGATTCATCAAAATAAGCAAACAACACACGAAAAACAGAATCTGTCAAAAACAGAACAGTCTGTAGTAATCTGTATCAAACCCATACTTCTGGAACACCAAAAATTCTAAAATAAATTTTTGAACGTGAGTAATTTATATATTAATCATCTGCAAAAAGAATCAACTAAATATCGTTCTCCAGTAAAAAGTTGTAGCTAATCACGTGAGCGCTAAAGTTTCTGTTTTTTACAGCAAGATCAAAAAGACTTTACCCAAGTCTTCCCAAAGGTTCTACTTGGCAAAAACACTAATTAAAACATAAAAACACATCTAACCAGAGGCTAGATCAAAGATTTATTACTAAACAGAACCAAAAAGTAAGAAACAAAAATAAAATTGGATTGCCTCCCAACAAGCGCTATCGTTTAACGCCCCTAGCTAGGCATAAAGGCAAGGTTAGATCTAGGTATTGCCATCTTTGGTAGGCAATCCACAAGTAGCTCTCATAATAGATTCATAAGGTAATCTAATTTTCTTTCCAGGAAAGTGTTTCATGCCTTTCCTTAACGGAAATTGGAATCTAATATTCCCTTCTTTCATATCAATAATTGCACCGATCGTTCTAAGAAAAGGTCTACCAAGAATAATAGGACATGAAGGATTGCAATCTATATCAAGGACAATGAAATCTATGGGCACATAATTCCTATTTGCAACAATAAGAACATCATTAATTCTTCCCATAGGTTTCTTAATGGTGGAATCCGCAAGGTGCAAGTTTAAAGAACAATCATCAAATTCACGAAAACCTAACATATCACACAAAGTTTTTGAAATCGTGGAAACACTAGCACCCAAATCACACAAAGTATAGCATTCACGATCTTTAATTTTAATTTTAATAGTAGGTTCCCACGCATAATAAAGTTTTTTAGGGATAGAACTTTCAATTCAAGCTTTTCTTCATAAGATTGCACTAAAGTATCAATGATATGTTTGGTAAAAGCCTTGTTTTGACTATAACCATGTGGAGAATTTAGCATGGATTGCAACAAGGAAATACAATCTACTAAAGAACAATTATCATAATTAAATTCCTTGAAATCCAAAATAGTGGGTTCATTGCTATGTAAAGTTTTGACCTCTTCAATCCCACTTTTACCAATTTTTGCGTCAAGATCTAAAAACTCTGAATCATTGGGACGCCTTTTAACTAAAGTTGACTCATCTCCAGTCCCATCATTATCAAGATTCATATTGCAAAACAAAGATTTAATAGGAGACACATCAATCACTTTTAGATCTTCATCCTTATTATCATGAAAACTAGAAGAACACGCTTTCACAAAGCAATCTTTTTTAGCACGCATCCTAGCGGTTCTTTCTTTGCACTCATCAATGGAAATTCTCATAGCCTTGAGAGACTCATTGATATCATGCTTAGGTGGAATAGATCTAAGTTTCAAAGAATCAACATCAAGAGAAATTCTGCCCACGTTCCTAGCCAACTCATCAATCTTAGGCAATTTTTCTTCAAGCAAAGCATTGAAATTCTTTTGAGAAATCATAAATTCTTTAACACTAGTCTCAAAATTAGAGGGCATCTTATTAAAATTTCCATAAGAGTTGTTATAGGAATTACCATAATTATTAGAGGAATTACTAGGATACGGCCTAGGATTAAAGTTTCCTCTATAAGCGTTATTACCAAAATTATTCCTACCAACAAAATTCACATCCATAGATTCATTATTAATCTCTTCAATTGCATGCACCTTTTTACTAGTAGATACTTCAGTGTGCCATTGAGAATAATTAATCATAATATTATCTAGGAGTTTAGTAGCTTCTCTTAAAGTGATTTCCAAAAAAGTGCATCCCGCAGCCGAATCTAAAAGATTTCTAGAAGCAAAATTCAATCCGGCATAAAATTTTGTATAATCATCTATAAGTTCAAACCATGTGTAGGGCAATTACGTATCATTAATTTCATTCTCTCCCAAGCTTGTGCAACATGTTCATGATCAAGTTGCTTAAAATTCATAATATCGTTTCTAAGAGAGATGATCTTAGCGGGGGGGGGGGGGGGATACTTAGAGATAAAAGTATCTTTGCACTTATTCCATGAATCAATACTATTTTTAGGCAAAGATGAAAACCAAGTTTTAGCACGATCTCTAAGCGAAAAAGGAAATAGCTTTAATTTGACAATATTATTGTCCACATCTTTCTTCTTTTGCATACCACACAAATCAACAAAGTTGTTTAGATGGGTAGCGGCATCTTCACTAGGAAGGCCGGTGAATTGATCTTTCATGACAAGATTAAGCAAAGCAACATTAATTTCACAAGATTCAGCATCGGTAAGAGGAGCAATCGGAGCGCTAAGAAAATCATTGTTGTTGGTATTGGCAAAGTCATACAATTTACTGTTATCTTGAGCCATCGTGACAAGCAAGCAATCCAACACACGAGCAAACAAGAAGCAAGCGAAAAAGAGGCGAACGGAAAGAGAGGGCGAATAAAACGGCAAGGGTGAAGTGGGGGAGAGGAAAACGAGAGGCAAATGGCAAATAATGTAATGCAAGGGATAAGAGTTTGTGATGGGTACTTGGTATGTCTTGACTTGTGTGTAGACTCCCCGGCAACGGCGCCAGAAATCCTTCTTGCTACCTCTTGAGCATGCGTTGGTTTTTCCTTGAAGAGGAAAGGGTGATGCAGCAAAGTAGCATAAGTATTCCCTCAGTTTTTGAGAACCAAGGTATCAATCCAGTAGGAGACCACACGCAAGTCCCTCGTACCTACACAAACAAATAAGAACCTTGCAACCAATGCGATAAAGGGGTTGTCAATCCCTTCACGGCCACTTGCAAAAGTGAGATATGATAGAGATGATAATATTTTTGGTATTTTCATGATAAAGATTGAAAGTAAAGATTGCAAAGTAAAAATAGATTGGAAACTTATATAATGGAAAATAGACCCGGGGGCCATAGGTTTTACTAGTGGCTTCTCTCAAGATAGCATAAGTATTACGACGGGTGAACAAATTACTGTCGAGCAATTGATAGAAAAGTGCATAATTATGAGAATATCTAGGCATGATCATGTATATAGGCATCACGTCCGCAACAAGTAGACCGACTCCTGCCTGCATCTACTACTATTACTACACACATCGACCGCTATCCGGCATGCATCTAGAGTATTAAGTTCATAAGAACAGAGTAACGCATTAGGCAAGATGACATGATGTAGAGGGATAAACTCAAGCAATATGATATAAACCCCATCTTTTTATCCTCGATGGCAACAATACAATACGTGTCGTTTTCCCTACTGTCACTGGGATCGAGCAACGCAAGATTGAACCCAAAGCTAAGCACTTCTCCCATGAAAGATCAATCTAGTAGGCCAAACCAAACTGATAATTCGAAGAGACTTGCAAAGATAACCAATCATACATAAAAGAATTCAGAGAAGATTCAAATATTGTTCATAGATAATCTTGATCATAAACCCACAATTCATCGGATCTCGACAAACACACCGCAAAAAGAGTTACATCGAATAGACTCCAAGAAGATAGAGGAGAACTTTGTATTGAGATCCAAAGAGAGAGAGAAGAAGCCATCTAGCTAATAACTATGGGCCCAAAGGTCTGTGGTAAACTACTCACACATCATCGGAGAGGCTATGGTGTTGATGTAGAAGCCCTCCATGATCGATTCCCCCTCCGGCGGAGCGCCGGAAAAGGCTCCAAGATGGGATCTCATGGGTACAGAAGGTTGCGGCGGTGGAAATAGGGTTTCGTGGTGCTCCTGGATGTTTTCGGGGTACATGGGTATATATAGGAGGAAGAAGTTGGTCGGTGGAGCTATGAGGGGCCCACAAGGGTGGGGGTGCGCCCAGGGGGGCAGGCGCGCCTCCCTGCCTCGTGGCCTCCTCGGTTGTTTCTTGACGTCCATTCCAAGTCCTCTGGATCATGTTTGTTCCAAAAATCACGCTCCCGAAGGTTTCATTCCGTTTGGACTCCGTTGGATATTCGTTTTCTGCGAAACACTGAAATAGGCAAAAAAACAGCAATTTGCACTGGGCCTTGGGTTAATAGGTCCCAAATATAATATAAAAGTGTATAAATAAAGCCCATTAATCATCCAAAATGGATAATATAATAGCACGAAACAATCAAAAATTATAGATACGTTGGAGACGTATCAGCCGCCAACCAAGGGCGTCGTTGCCATGCCTACCGGGGCCACCGCCCAGGTCCAGATTCCTCCGCGATGATCGGAGCGATGAGATCCGCCACCGCGCGGCCCACGCCGTCGCCCAAGCCTGCCGCTGCCACGTCGTCGGAAGACCCTCACCCCATGGATCTAGGTGCCCGCGCGGCGCCGCAAGCCCACCACAACCGGGAATCGCCGCATCGTCGGGAGGGCCGCACCCCGCGGATCTGGGCACCCGTGGATCCGTGAGAGCGAGGAGAGGCCCTCCGCCGCCGCCATCGCACGCATGGGCTTTGCCCAGCACCGACCACTGGCAGCTGCAGAGAGGGAGGTGAGAGCCGGGGAGGACTAGGCGGTGGCGGCTGAGACCTCCTGTGTCGCCCGCGAGGGGGGCGACGCGAGAGGCAGACCCTCTTCCGATCACTCTGGACAATGATGTGCATGATACTATCCTATGAAAGTTAACTTCTCATGGAGATACTCGACGTCGACTGCCTATATGGCGCAGTTTGTGGGACACACGACAAGCATCGTGCCTACCGTTGTTTTGAAGGGTTGGGCCCCTTCGAAATGCATTTTTTTGCTTGGTTGATAATTCAGAATAGAGTTTGGACGGCCGATCGATTGCACCGTCATGGATGACAAACCTTTGTCCGCTTTGCAAGCAAGTCCAGGAAATCGCAGCGCACCTTCTCTTCCAATGCAGGTTCTCTCAGCGTGTTTGGATCGAGGTTGCAACATGGCTTGATCTGCATGGTGATGTGGTGAGGAGCTGGCGAAATGAGGCTTTGGTTCAAGAATGGTAGATTAAAAATGTGATTGAGCGAGCAGATCAGAGAAAGGCTCTCGCCTCCTTGTTCACGCTTATATCTTGGGAGATTTGAAAAGAACGTAATGTAAGGTATTTTCGTAATACCACCGCTACGACGATGATGCTCATCGCGAAGATAAAAGTGGAGGTTCATCTTTGGGCTACTGCCGGTGCCACCCATTTAAGTATTATCTCTCGCTTCGCGGTCATTTGACTTAAATCTTCTCCCTTAACAATCAATAAAAATGCTAAATCTTTTATCTTGTTTAAAAAAACGCGCCATGTTAAAGTTGAGCGACCACGAGAATAGCAGGCCAGCGGCGACCAGCCATGCACCATGCGAAATGTCACACCTTTTATATTTTTTGATGGAACGAAATGTCACCCCCACTACAGGTTTTTTCACCGAACCCCACCAAACTCCGGTAAACACGAGCTCACCGGCCGACGAGGCGACGAACGCACTCCGGGAAGCAAACAAAGGCTGTGCGTCTCGCACGCACGCTGTCACAAACTCGCAATGTCACGACCCACCTCAGCTGGCACGCACGCATGCCCACCGCATCCTCCCGACACAGCGGCTGCCTCAGGCGCCGCGCCGTGTCAGCCCTCTCGCCGGGTGTAGCCCATGCGAGCCTCCACCCCCACCACGTACCCCGCCTCCTCCCTACGTGTCACCGCTTCTTCCACCTATATAAACCCTAGCCTCGATCCCCTCTCCACCTCAACTCACTTCACTTCACTCCCCTACCTCCAGCTCTTGAGTTCGACAGATCTTGGTTCACTTCACCGCCGGCGGACGCAGCGAAGCGAGGGAGGAGCAATGGCGGACCGCGGGGGCTACGTGCAGGTGCAGCACGGGCAGTACGGCGGCGGGCACCACGGCGGGCAGCAGCAGCACGGGCGCCAGATGGGGGAGCAGATGAAGGGCATGCTCCAGGAGAAGGCGCCGTCGGCGTCGCAGGCGCTGACGGTGGCGACGCTGTTCCCGCTGGGCGGGCTGCTGCTGGTGCTGTCGGGGCTGGCGCTGGCGGGCACCGTGGTGGGGCTGGCCGTGGCCACGCCCGTGTTCCTGCTCTTCAGCCCCGTGCTGGTCCCGGCCGCGCTCACCATCGGCCTGGCCGTCACCGGGTTCCTCACCTCCGGCGCGCTGGGGCTGGGCGGCCTCTCCTCGCTCACCGTGTTGGCTAACACGGCCCGCCAGGCGTTCCAGCGCACCCCGGACTACGTGGAGGAGGCGCGCCAGCGCATGGCCGACGCCGCCGCGGCCGCGGGGCACAAGACGCAGCAGGCCGGCCACGCCATCCAGAGCCGCGCGGAGGAGGCGCGCGCCGGAGGAGGCGGCCACACCGGCGCCACCGGCGGAGCGGGCGCCGGCACCGGCACCAGGGCGTCGTCGTAAGCTGGAGCTAGCAGGCCGATGCCAGTCGGCCGCGCCGCGCAGCAGGGCGCGCGCGCGTCGTCTGCTACCTGCTCTATGTATGCTAGTGCCTTCGTACGTGTCTACACGAGCGAGTGTGTGTGTTCGTGCGTGTCAGTGTGTGTGTGATGTTTCTACTGTTTTAGTACTGCTCGTGTTCGTCCGATCGATCGGTTTAGTACCGAGTTGTGAATAAGAAAAGGCCCGGGCCGCTTCGTCTGTCCATGCATTTGCTTCTGTGCTGCTTCAGTGTGTCCTGTGTGTGTGTGATGTTTCTGCTGTTTTACTACACGCTGCCGATCATTTGATATCGACGAGGATAATTCACCATTTGGTTCATCCTTCGTACGAGAATACTTCAGAATCCGTCTTCCTTTTTTGAAACGAAGTTCAGATTCTGTCTTCGCTGAATGCGAAACGTGTAAGACGATTATCCCACCGCTAGAAAATAGCGGTGGCTTCGCAACGACCATCAAACTTCGACACATCAGCAGTACAGACGGTACGTGCGGGAGGCGAAAACAAACAAGCACATCAGGTGCAGGATTGAAACCATCTCCCAAGGCAAGGCAACAATATACATCACCATGGCTTGCTGGCCGCTTCACCCTTGTTTTTTTTTTTTTGAGCGAGTGGCAGAGCTTTACTGCACAATGATGTTCTAGGGCATACAAATTGGATCAGGAGAATACAGAAACCACACATGCCTAACAGCCTAAGGTATATTGTTCGGTGTTGTTCCAATCTTTGTGAGGAATGAAAGAGGCACAGAGAGGAGAGAGAGGAGGCAACAGTAGTACTACTTTTTGCAGCAACTCCAACGTTTTTTCTTTTCTTGAAAGGGTCGTTATTCTTTTTTGCATTTCATACATTAGGGCATACGCTCCGCAT
The DNA here is from genome assembly GCF_002575655.3 of Aegilops tauschii subsp. strangulata. Classification (NCBI taxonomy): domain Eukaryota; kingdom Viridiplantae; phylum Streptophyta; class Magnoliopsida; order Poales; family Poaceae; genus Aegilops; species Aegilops tauschii. Next base: position 19,263,208 of record NC_053038.3, on the reverse strand, counting down.
AGTCTGCGTATACTGATCGTTTAGCCGGATGAAATTTCTTTTCATCCAACGCTACTGACCCGTAAATTTGCTCTGGCATAGTCTCCGGATGAAATTTCATCCAACACCACTGACCCGTAAATTTGAAATTTGCTTTAGCATGGTCTGCGGATACCGGCATAGTCTGCGGATACTCCGGCGTAGTCTGTGGATACTGATTGTTCAGTCGGAGGAAATTCCACCCAATGCTGTCTGCATACACACTTCAGCCGGATGAAATTCGTGCAAGATAGCACACACACTTCAGCAGGATGAAATTCATGCAAATTGATAGGATGAAATTTCATCCAATGTTGCCTGCATACACACTTCAGCCGGATGAAATTCATGCAAATCGGCCGACATTTATCCAGTTTGGATTGAAAATAGCACAAATCAATCATCCAAATAAGTCTAGTACAACAATATCTTAACCGGATGTCCAATAAGCTTCATTAACAGATTACGTCGTCCCACATATACTGCCCCTTCAACTTTATCTAACAATGTGTACTTAAATGGCCGTCCCTCTGTTCTGTGGTACATCACGGCAACGTGAGCGGGCTACATAATGTGTAGACCAGCATTGAGTAAATGAACATGTAGACCAGCATTAAGTGAATGAATGATTTAAACAAATCGAGCAAGAAGAAGCAAAACTCACGAACTCCTCCTCTGCTGCGTGCAATGGCCACCTTGCCTCCAGCTGATCAACCACGCGACAAAACTTGGTGACGCTGGTCTGGATACCGTGCTAGTGATATGATAACGACCTCACATTGTGTTCTTAAATGATGTGCATGTCGTAGGGAGCAATGTGTTTTCGCGCGCGAAACGATTCATGCACTTGCTGCCAGAAGGTCCTCCTCCGCTCCTGCCTACAAAATTGATGGATACAACCAACCATGCATCGCACAACAACTCATCCTCCACGGTCGAGTACCCCGCCAACCTTCGTACTCCGAAAGAATGACATGGCATTCGAAATTAAGCTAAATGGCATTTGATCGAACACCTATCGGGCGTGGTGTCCGCCATGGAGGTCGTCGACAGGGGGCGGAGTGTACCTAGGTACAAACGGCTCTAGGGTGGGCAACACCGTCGTAAAAGCGGGCGTGCGCGTCAGTGCTGGTTGTGGACGTCCGACAATGCCTCTGTGACGGCCGAAGAGGTACAAGGGTGGTGACGGAGATGGAGGGCGCGGATGCAAAGTAAGGGCGAGAAGGGGTAGAGTGGAAGGAAATGGGACCGGGAGGGGGCGTGGGCTCCGGGTGCCGGAGTCCTACGTGGCTGCTGTGTGAACTCCCGCAACCCCCCCCCTCCCCCACTTTGTCTTCCCTTTGCGGGAGAAAGCATGTATGAACCGATGTGTGGAATGATACAGGCCCGCGTTGGATGACACAACACGCCTGGACCACGCAGTTCGGACGATTGCGGGCAGTTTGAGGGTCTGCGTTGGAGATGCCCTTAGTGCTTTAAATTACCATGCATACGCTTCATGCATATTATTCAAACTAGCACCATTCTTGCATTTCATATTCTTCATGTTTACATGTTAGTTGGTAATTTTTCACCGTAGAACCAGCGATGTTGGATGAGCTTTCTCAAACGCTTTATGTGTTTATAAACAAGCGAAGTTTGGTGCACATCTCCACTAATTCATTTGGAGAGCTTTTATATATTCATAGCTTTAGTGGATCTGTTGCATGACAATCGCTACTCTGTGCATCAACATCGCTTATATGGCTTCTCCATAACCTAAAGATCAGTCGCGTTGATGCCATACTTTCTTTCTTTTCGACTTATTAACCTCCATGATTATTCCTTTTTCCGTTTGAGTGTAAAGATTAAGGCTCGCCCTAGAAAATGCATAACTCTAGATTAATTGAAACACGAGATTGTGTAATTGATGTGCTTGACCAACACTCTGGCCACTTTATGGTAAAATTGTTTCTGATACAATTAAGACTTAGCATACTATGGTTTCATGATACACCTAACATTGTATCTAAACATAAATGGCATTGGTGAATTTGATATGAAAGCATTGATCCATGAAAAGCGAGTGATTTTACTTGTACTTTTTGATGTTATCTTTTTTATCAACTACAAAATGTTGCATTGCATCGTTGTTCTTTACAGTCATACCTAAATTGCATCATATTGATTATAATTCATGTTCGTAGCATTTACAATCAAAATTTATGTTGTTATGATCTATCTGCTAGAGGACAAGTATGGATTCAACCCGGTGATGCTGATACGTCTCAGATATGTATATTTTTTTATTGTTTCATGCTAGGTTTATATCATTTTGGCATAATTTGGCATCAACTTTTATTATTTTTCTAGACTAACCTATTAACTCAGTGCGGAGTGTTAGTTGTTGTTTTCTGCATGTTGTTGGACTTTCAGGAACATCAATTTTATAGAGCTCAAAAAATCCTTAAATAAACTCTAGAAAATATTTTTCAACGAGAAGCTTCCGGAGGACTTGAGTCCCATCTAGGACCCCACATAGCCAAGGTGGCCGCGTGGTACAACCACGTGGTCCCCTTGTGGCTATGAAAACGTATATTTTTTGTTTGCTCCAAAACCCCTACACATTGAGGAGTCTTTCTGTTTCCACAACCGCACCTCTCTGTTTTGAAGTGATCCAATCTAGAGGCCTTTTCCGGTGCTCTGTCGGAGAAGGAAATCATCTCAATGTCCATCTACATCAACTTGAAGGCCACCATGATCGCTCGTGAGTAGTTTTCTTTGGACTATGGATCCATATCAATAACTAGTTGGTTTTTCTCTCGGTTGCTTCTCAATACAAATATCACATGAGCTGCCCTACATGATTGTGATCCATTCAATGTAATTTGCTGATGCATTGTTGCCATGTGATGATTTGTCACTGTATGACCAGATCTATCCATTAATTCTTTTGAGATCAATTTGGTTTCTTTGTTGCAAAATTCTTACTCACATATGCTCACCGATCTATTTATATTTCTTTGGCCAAGTTTGATGGATGATCTGCAAAAGGAAGTTGTGTATGTTAGTTGGGTTCAATCTTGTAAGTAATCTATTGCAGTGATAGAAAGTGGAAAAGGTTTGCATTGTATTTTATTGTTGCCATTACGGATAAAAAATATGATTGCGTAGTTGTCCTTTTGAACGCAGGGTGAAGACAATGTGTCACTTCGTGTCATCATACTTAATGCAATAATATATTTCTTTAACTTAATACTTTGAGATGCATGTTGGATAATGGTCTTGGGATGGAGTATTAGCTGTAGATGTAGTAGGATGATGGTTTATAGATGTTTGGACGTGATGGTCATATGCAATTATACCATGTATAACCATACTCATAAAAACCGTAATTTAATCGATGCACAGCTGTATTTGTTCATCACACTTTGCTATTTCTTTTGGAGAGAAACCACTAGTGAACCTATGGATCCCGGTCCATTCTTCTTCCTATTGCTTCCAACCTCCATCAACGCTCTTTAAAATTTCTTGCTTTTATTTCTTTGGAAATCTCATAATTTTTTCACGAAGAAGATCATATTAGCGTGTTGCCTTTGACTGACTCATTCAATGGTGAACAAAACCTCGATAACTCTTTTCAAGGCCAATCCTTCAAATTAGGAATGATGCATGTGTGTCCTTTGGAGTCTATCGTGCATCCCACAAACCACAACCATGGACGGAGCTTCCTTGTAAGCAATGGGGTCAGTTGACCCAATCAAATTAGCAAATCCTTCACTAATTTAGTACTAATCCTTATTCATTTATAGATGATGACCCCACTATCATAGACATGATCCTGCTAAGTTTTTTTCTAGCTTCGTCCCTACCCACAACTACCACAAGAGTACATGAGATCGATGTAGTAGTGGTTAAGGTTTGGGCGTTTGGGTGTTGCCCACGGGAAGTACATGGCAAGCCGCTATTGAGAGAGATACCTCACACTTCACATTTCTCTAGATATTCGCAGTTTTGTTTATATATATAACTTGAAATTTACTAAATTCACCACGAAGAGTAGAGAATGCATAAACTCATCGATGATCACAATTACTCTTATGAGGTGCTTTCAAGAAGAAACATCTCTAAAAAATAATAAGCTCTCTTAAAATAAAGCTATCTAGTGGGTCATGAGTCTTGCAGGCGGGAGGGCCTATGTTGTCGGCATGTCATAGTGTGTAGCCCTTGTGTTCGTGTGGCTTGCGTCTAGCACTTCCCCAAAGATAGCAGTCCAGCTACGTATAGCACTTCCACCACCTCTTGACATCAGATCCAGCTATGTAACTCCACCAAAAAAAATGATACGTCTAGCCGATAAACAACAAGGACGCCAAAAAGATACGTCCAGCCGATAAACAACAAGGGCGCCAAAAAGATACATCTAGCCGATAAACAACAAGGGCGCCAAAAAAGCCAATAGCAAAATGCCCAAACAATGGAGGCAGGCAAATCTGATGCAATAAAGAAAAATGTTAGATATAAATAACTTGTGCTTATGAATACATATTATTAACGAACGTCATTGGTAAAGGGGTGTGTTCAACCCAAACAGTCGCATTCTTTCTCACCTAACATGTACTGCCATGTCTTGAAGCAACCCCTCAATATGGATATATACCCTTCGTATCAATAAGATCACTTGCTTCATTCTCTCTCTTTTAACTTCATTCCATTTTATTTTTTGCTTCAGCTTTTTCTTTTTTCTTTCTTCTTTTATGAAATATTGTTAAACAACACACGCGCGGCACACAGACACAATTGTTTTGGAGAAATACACGAACACTTCTTATCAAAACATGCATGAGCATTTTTTAAATCTCACGATCAAGTTTCAAAATTCATTTTATCAAATATGTGAATATTTAAATGCGTGAATGTTCAAAATAAATAAATACATGAGCACAGTTTGTAACCACATGAACATTTTTCAAATGTGTAGTCATTTCTTAAAAGCAAATAAAAGTGAAGAAAATTTAACACAAATAAAGGGAAAAGGAACATCTGACCAACCTATGCTAATGGGCCATCCCAATATATAAGGTACCCGGCGGTGAAGTGCTATTGGACGCTAAAAGCGTCCTGTCGCAGCCTGACAGTGATAAGTTTTGCGCTGCTGGGGCTCTATGGCCAGCGCGAGTGTGAATTTTCTCTAAAACACGTGTCGTATGTAACTATAAGTTCTCAAAAAAGAATTGCTACTATAGATGACTTTTTTCTCACGTCTAAACCCTACCTCTAACAAATGCGGAGGACGACACCACCTCAAGGAAAAATTTCGAGTTAGAAGCCCACAAACCAGAGACCAATCCTGGGGAAATTTTGACTCATGATGAAGAACGGCACGACAAAGCGCGTGATTCTTTCTTGTATGACATGAAGCCCACAAAATGAATCGACCCATCTAACAAGTCATTATCTGCCCTCATTCAAAAATAATTGACGCGGTTTTAGTTTAATTTGTTTGAGGGAATTTTAGTTTAAATTTTAACTAATACCACATCAGTTATTTCTGAACAGATAATAAATCATATGTCGGCGAGGCATGCTGAATTATGTTCTTGGTGACAAGTGTCTTGCCCATGTAACACATGTTTTCGGTGCTTTCACACAAGACCCACGCTGTAACCTCACTTGTCCTTTTGGAAAAATACTCCGACATAATCCGAGTAATAATGCGACATAGTGAGACTGACATGTCACTAGGAAAATATTACAGTCCGTGATAATTCGAAGCTCACGAAATGAGCCGACGCCTCTAGCAAGTCATTATCAAGAAAGAGAATCACTTGTCGACGATGCCTGGAAAATTAGATTTCCAAGATTTCATCCTCACTTGTTTGAGAAATATTCCAATTTGGTAATGCGGCACATCGTTGATAATAGCTAGACGACGGGATCACTGCACGGAATGGCACCTGTCCATTCTTCTCTACCAAATACAAATTTGGGACCCACAGCGGCCGGACGCGTGTATCGCCATACGAGCAACGTGTCCCCGTCGGCCACTGTGGAAGGGCGGCTGATTCCACACTCTCTCTCTCTCTCCTGCCAAGCGGGCCCCATGCGCCAGGCCCGCGCACCACACCAACGAAAGGGCCACGAAGATTTTTAATCCGAACCAACGTGCACCGAGAAAAGAAGAGAAGACATTTAAATCGAATATAACGTGATGCTATGTTTAACAAAAAAAATGAAGCACGCTATATATTTTGCCGCAAGCATCCGAAACATGTACCACTCATGACCATACGAAAATGAACGCAAACATTTGCAATCGACATGCGTGAGCTGATTTCCCAAAAAAAGGCATGCATGGATACACTAATGCAAATTTACAACTAATTTCTGTCCATCCATGATTAATCAAACGAATGAACTAATTGTGACCGGCTGATTGTGAGGGCAGGAAAATCACGTAGTGGGGGCTTCTATTTTGATATAGTAGATTCACCATGACGAGTAGAGAGCCCATAAACTCATCGATGATCACAACTTACTCTTATGAGTTGTTTTCAAGAAAAAAAATATTACGTAGTTGTAGTGCCAGAATGTGAAGCCCGCATAATGAATTGGCTCCTCTAACGAGTCGTTATCAAGAAAGAAAAAGTCGTTATCAAAAAAGTATTTATATGTCGGTGAGGCCAACTAAATTAGGTTTCTTGGTGAAAAGTGCCGTGCCCATGGACCACATGTTTACAGTGTTTTTGACATACAAGATCTAAGATGTAACCTCACTTGTCTTTTGGGAAAATACTACGACATAATCCAAATAATAATGTGACATGGTGAGGCTGACATATCACTGGGAAAATGGTCCACATCCGCCCGCGCCAAATACAAATTTGTGATAATGTTTAGGTGCAAAAATGGGCCGGCACCTCAAGCAAGTCGTAATCAACAACAATAATCACATGTCGGCGATGCGATGCCTGTAAAATTGTTTTTTTCTCCAGATGACAGGTATCTCACGCGCATATGAACCACACACTTTTACAATGTTTTTGATACAAGGTCAAAGATTTTAACCTCGCTTGTTTGGGAAACTAGACGATGCCCTGTGAATTGCCACAGGAACCGTGTTAAAACAGATGTATATGTTGGTGTTTGGAAACATAAAAAACTAATAACAAATGTATAAGTTGCTGTTTGGAAACATAAAAATCTAATGAAAAACAAATGCAAATGTTAGAAACGATAAACTTACAAAGCATGTGGCAAAATAATAATGTGTTAAAAGAGAAAACACTTTCTTTTGCGGGTATAAAAAAAGAAAAGGTTTAAATCAACCTTAACACGACACCAGCTTTAACAAAACAAACAAATATATGAAAGATGCTATATATTTTTGCCGCAAGCATCCGAAACGTGTACCATTCATGGCCTTACGAAAATGAACGCAAACAATTTGAATTGCGATCGACATGCACAGGCTGATTCCCCAAAAATGATAAGTTGGCATGGTCTGGATGCACTAACGCAAAATTACAACTTATGTGCGCGATGCCTGACTTGCCATACGATTTCGACCAGGCCAGCGTCGGTAGACATGGGAAGAGAAACCAAGTGACGAAGATGTGCGTGCGATACTTATGACATATCTAGATGCACTTTAGCGGTACTGTAGTAGTAGTTGTATTTTAGGCACGCTCTACACGATATTCTGAATCAATAATGCGGCGCACCGTCGGCAGTAACGGCCAGACGACGGGATCACCGTGGAAAATGGTCCCTGCATGCATACGTATATTCTTCTTCTGCACTAAAACACAATGTGGTAGGGGGTACACGGCACGGCCGGACGCGTGTACCGCCGTACGGGCCGCGGGGTCCCCGCCGGCCCCGGCGCACGGCCGCCGGCCACCGCGGAAGGCCGGCCGACGACTCTCGCCCCCACCCGTCAAGCCACCGGGCCCCACGCGCTAGGCCCGCGCACCACGCCGACGGACGGCCCACGGCGATTTTTTTTTTATTCCAACGAACGAACACCGAGGAAAAGACGCGTGGAGAAAAGTTAAAAGGAAAAGGGAAAAGGAAAAAAAAAAAGGAAGACAGCGACGGATCGATCGAGCGAGCGAAGCGAACAAAAGCGCCCCACGGACCTCGCCGTCCTCCATGCCCTAGCGCGCACACCACGGCACAGCCCACCCGCAGGAGCGCCGCGCCCCGCCGCGCCCCGCCGCGCCCGGCCCGAGGTAACCATCCCCTCCGCCCCCTCCGATCCCTCGATCCCTTCCGATCAAAACCCTAGCCGCGGGTTCTCCCCGGTCCATCCATCCCTCCGCCCCCTTCGGTTTGGTCCACGGCGATCTGAATTTTCTGGACGGGCGGCGACGCGCGGGTTTTCCGCGAGCCAAGAGAGGGGGGTCGCGCCGACGGTCTCGGGGCTGGCGGCCTGCTAATCGCCGCTGCGGGGGCTGGTGCGCGTTCCCGCTGATTCGGCCTCCACTGCAGGCAGATCTGTGGGAGATTCGGCCTGGGTCTGGTAGACGTTTGCTTGTGCGGTGGGGCTGGTCGGGGGGACTGGGAATCGATCGATGCCGGATTTCGCTGCGGCGAATCTGTGCGTACCCCTGATGGGATCTGCTGGTGCCGCTGGATTCTGTTGTAAGAGCGCCTTTCAAGGAAGCTAGTGGTTGCACTTGTGTTTAATTGTTGTTAGGGTTTTTTTCGAGCCCTCACTGAGTAGGAGTTACTTATGTAATTCTACTTGCTGCGTGTGAGCCTTCCATGATGGTGACTTGGATTGTTTGTGCCAAGAGGTGTTCCGCCGTTATTATGTCATTGCATTAGTGGGAAAATTACCCTTGCCTTTTATGGATGAATAGGATATATATGATGGAAACGTCAATTATCTTTTAACGACTTCTTTACCTGCTGTACCCGCCACATGCCGACATTTTTTATATCTTGTACACACAGGAGTATGATTAACTGCCACAAGCACTGCGTAGGTCTTGACAAAATTACGTTTCATTTCTGCAGGTCTTTGGTTTGCTGCCCTCCAACACCGTGCTGTGACATAGCCTCTTGATAGCATACCGAGTAAAGAGGTAATCATGGCCGATTCCATGGCGGATTCGATGGTGGCGAGCTTCTGGGGGCCGGTTACATCAACCACTGAGCTGTGCGAGGAGAACTATGCGCGCTCGTCATACATCGCAGAGTTCTACAATACTCTCTCTAATGCCCCATGCATTCTCTTGGCGCTTATTGGGCTCATGAATGCTCTCCGCCAACGTTTTGAGAAGCGCTTCAGCGTCCTGCACATATCCAATATGATACTTTCTATTGGGAGTATCATCTTCCATGCAACCTTGCAACATGTGTAAGTTTTTAGTTAACTGTACTGGTATTCTCGGTTGGTATTAATCGTAATCACGCAATTCTGGGAGTTAGCCCTTTCGCTCGTTGAATGTTGTTCTTTCCTACTACGCGTATCTTGCAATTGCGCTCACAATGATGGGATGGGTTTTGGTTACAGCATGTCGTTGAATCTAGGGTAATTTCCTCTTTCTTTTTTACTAGTTATGGCTTTGCTTCAAAACATCAAAGTTAAATTTCATGCTCCCTACCATTTTGAGGGAAAAAAAGACTCTACAATGCCAGTTGTTAATTTGCTCAGACGTGGTTTCTTGCTTCACCGTGACCATTTTCATTATCTTTTTGGCTGATTTCCTGTCTATGATGGTTACAGCTTAGTAAGTGAACATGATGTAGTATTGGCGACTATAAATTATTGAAATACACAGAACATATTGATATTTTGTAGATCCGAGTTTGTTAGGTACTATCTCTCAGACACTACCCAGGACACACCTTTTACATTTAGCGACGCGTGCTCGCATTTGATTGAGAGTTTCTGATAGCAGAAAATAAATGCACCTTGATGAACCTATATTTACTGCCATTTGAATCATTTGCAGAAGATATTTTATTAACATGAATTTGTGTTTAGTTTGTATTAGCGCTATATATATTACGCCCTGCTATTGTAATTGTTATCTGGCTGTTATTGACCTGAACTTTTCTTTGATCTCGCTGCTGTTGATATTCAAAGAAGTGCATTTTACTTCCGGTGTTTCAGCACAAAGCCAAAAGCCATAAACAATACATTCTTTGTTACTTCTATGTGATTCTGTTAGAACACCTTGTAAATTCTTGGTGAATGGCTCCCTTCAATAATTTGAAAATAGCCCTACTCTGAGAAGTTACAAAAATACAGGCAAATTACAAACAAAACAGGATCGTCTTCATAGGTTGAAAACTTGGGTATAGAAGGTTGCATTGACAAATTACAAGCCACATTAGATTGTTTTCTCCATCGAGTCTTGCTTTCAAAATTCTATGCTTATGCACTGATATGCACTTGCGCACCCGAACAACGAGTGATTAATTTGGAACGTTCCGAATTAAAAATTTGGCATGGTTGTACTTATGCCCTGGCTGACCATCAACAACTGGTACAGCTGTTCATTGCTGAAATGGTGTCTGTGTTGAATGGTTTTCTTATGTTTATGACAAAATTTCAGTAGTTACAGGCGCTCACTATTTGCCACTCCTGTTGGTCCTTGAAAAATGCATAGGGTAATCTAGCTGCCTTTTGGTTGGCAAATTAGTAAATTAGAAGTCTCCCGAATAAAGCAACTTGCTTGTTTTTGGTGGTCATATGATGCACATCATTACTTACCACTTACCTCCTTAACAACTGTCTGTGCTGCATGTACTTTGAATTATAAATACCATATCCATTGCATCAAACACAATAGGTGAGTTGTTTCAAGTCCTATGTAGAGTGGATGCATTCCTGTAATTAAGACCATGATGTGCAAGTTAAAAATCATTCTCTCTCAATCTGTTGAGTAAAGGCTGTGCATTTGAGGCCTCATGGATCATCACATGCATTTCTTGGTGTGCATCTCAGTTTCAGCATGTCTTAACTTCAGCCAAATTCTTCATATTATTTCTTTCAGTTTTGCTTTACTGTTTGCAATATATTGATTCGTGTTGGCCATATTTTGTTTTCCAGCTTACAGCAGAGTGACGAGACTCCAATGGTGTGGGAAATTCTCCTATATCTGTATGTCCTTTATTCACCAGACTGGCATTACAGGAGCACCATGCCTACTTTCCTTGTCCTATACGGTGCTGCATTTGCTGTAGTTCACTTCTTCGTGCGATTCCAAGTAGTATTCAAGTTGCACTACATTGGCCTCTGCCTTCTCTGCATCCCGCGGATGTACAAGTACTACATTCAGACGAAAGACTTGGCTGCCAAGAGGCTCGCGAAGCTGTGGGTTCTTACCATATTCCTGGCGACAGTTTGCTGGCTAGTTGATCGCATCTTCTGTAAGAAGCTCTCGCTCTGGGTCATCAACCCGCAGGGACATGCATGGTGGCATGTGCTTATGGGCTTCAACTCATACTTTGCAAACACATTCTTGATGTTCTGCCGAGCTCAGCAGCGTGGGTGGGAGCCGCGCATTATCCACCTCTTTGGATTTTTGCCTTATGTCAAGATTCAGAAATCCAGAAAGAGGGAGTAAGTTGTTTGTCGATCAGCAGTGTTCTCCAGGACCGGAAATCTAATGTCCACAAAGCGCGCAAAAAAAACAAGCGGTGGCATTTTTTGTAAATGGGCTTCCAAGTGATTACGGACTACAAATGAATGTCAGTCAGTGATGTCTCAATTGATTTTGGTAACTTTTAACTAACGCCCTGTTTTGTACCATACTCGATTTCAACCAGAGATTAGCTGGAGTGTTCGTCTCTTACTTTCAATCTGCAGCAGTTTGTGTTTGCGAACTTATAGGACTTCATATTTTTATTCTTTGAATTTGACTTGAAATGGGGTTGAATTGTATTAGTTTAACTTACTGCTGGAGTGGTGATAGATTCATGTTCGTGGTAACAGTTGATTCTTTATCGTTAATCGATGCTATTTGTGAACTAGTGCCTGGAGGCTGGTGTGTATTATGTTTGATCTTTGTGCACCTGCTGATTGTGGAAGCATGGCTAGTCTTGGAGCAATTTTATTTTGCCAATTATTCATTGAACTTGCTCACACAAGCAAAAGGTAGCGCCATCAAGGTGCTCAAACTTGAAAACGAAGGTTGAAAGGCAGCCATTTCTGCTCACCATTGGTTTTCGCCCGGTTTTCTGTAAATTAATTTCTGCTCAAACTTGAAAACGAAGATTCTCTTCCGAAATTATTTGATAGGCAAAACTTTTGCCTCCGTTTAGAAGAAGAAAATTCTGCTCATCATGTCATCACCCTATACCATGCTTCTGGCCTGTGCACGTCATGCCTGTACTGGTTTTGTGATGGTCTTGATGGAATGATGGAGACCCCGGAGTGCCAATGTCGAATCAATGCTTCAATCCATGAGGCTGCCGACTAGGAATGAGTGGAAATCGACACAGTACTTGGTTTCGGGGACAGGGATTGATGGAAAGGGGATGGTAAGGGCAACTCCAAACGGGAGTCGTCAAATGTCTTAACCATCGTGTTCAGACACTTTTTGCCATCCACCGGCAGTCATCAAATATCTGTAAACTAACATAGACGTTTGAAATCCCACAAACAGACCCCAAACTTATAGGAGGTTTTTTTGGGGGGGTGGGGGGTAGGGGTCTGAACACACTAACTCAGCCTAAAACCAATGACAAACCGCTGCGAACTTGGAGAAGGATTGGGGGAGTCCGGACACAATAACTCAGCCTTGAACCCATCATAAATTCATTCTGTATCTTTCTTTTCTCTGATCTCTGCATTGGACAAAGGACGGATATTTGTAGATACTAACCTGGATGTTTGAAATCCCACAAACAGCCACCAAACTTAGAGGAGGTTTGGGGGAGTTCGAACATGTTAACCTGGCCTTGGACCAACCACAAACCGCCCCTGAACTTAGGAGAGGGTTGGGGGAGTCTGGACACACAAACTCAGTCTTGAACCCATCATAAATTAATCTTTTATCTTTCTTTTCTATGATCTCTGCATTGGACAAGGGACGGATATTTGTTGGATGGCCGGCGCCCTGGAGTGCCAATGTCGAATCAATGCTTCAATCCATGGGGCTGCCGACTAGGAAGGAGTGGAAATCGACACAGTACTTAGTTTTGTGGAAAGGGATTGATGGGAAGGGGATTGTAAGGGCAACTCCAAACGGGACTCGTCAAACCGTCAAATGTCTGAACTAGTGTGTTCAGACATTTTTTGCCATCCACCGGCGGTCATCAGATATCTGTAAACTAGCCTGGACGTTTGAAATCCCACAAACAGCCCCCAAACTAACACGCTAACTCAGCCTAAGACCACCGACAAACCGCTCTGAACTTAGGGAAGGATTGGGGGAGTCCGGACATACGAACTCAGCCTTGAACCCATCATAAATTCTTTTGTATCTTTCTTTTCTCTGATCTCTGCATTGGACAAGGGACGGATATTTGTAGATGCTAACCTGGACGTTTGAAATCCCACCAACAGCCCCAAAACTTAGAGGAGGATTGGGGGAGTTCGAACATGCTAAGCCTTGGACCAACCACAAATCGTCCCTGAACTTAGGGGAGGGTTGGGGGAGTCCGGGCACACGAACTCAGCCTTGAACCCATCATAAATTCATTTCTTATCTTTCTTTCTTTTCTCTGTTCTCTGCATCGGACAAGGGACGGATATCGGGACATTTGAGGAGGTTCGTTTTGGCCACTCCCGTTGGAGAAGCACCAAACAATATTCTACATCGAGAACCGCCTCACTGTCAAAAACTGGTGCAATAAGAATCATATCGCGGCTACGCGTCCTCCGAATGCCGGCACGAATTCGAATCAAGATCTAGGGTGAAAACGGGGATAAGATTCCACGATCTTCACACTGACTAGTCGGCGCATTATCTCGCTCACACTTGGCCAATAAAAATGCACCCACAACTGACTCCACCACGTGCACCCACTAGCCCTGAAATTCCATCTACCAGTCAAGAAACAGAACCCTGGTTGCATCGGCCGAACGATTCATCAGAAGCCACCAGTCACAAGAAATTCGGGAGCACTTCAGATGAACCAAGATTCGACGGCGAAAAAATAAACAGCGACGAAGATTCGGTAACAATTTCACATTATTATCATCATTACAATTATCATCCACGAACAATAGAGGAATCAACATCTTCTGACCGAAAACAAGGCCACGGTGTAATCCTCTCACAAATCATGTTGAAGGAAAAATTAAAATTGAAACATATTTGGGGACTTGGAACTATAGCATGCCCGGGTAACCATTTATACCCCATCAGTACATCAAGTATCCATGTCACAACAATAAAAAACAAAATAAACAACAACCACCAAGGTAAAAAAAAGGAAAGAATTCTGGCATGGCACACGAGCCTTCTTCTTTTAATTTAATATAACAGGGTTAATTAACAGAATAGACAACTAAATCTTTTTTGGCTGATGAACTGAAGCTGCCGGGGTGCGATTCTCTCTACCTCCGTTCGGCCCCAAACTGAGGTAACTCCACTCTTTAATTTAACCTACTGGAAATGGAAACTCAATAGTTGTGTATTGATTTTTACCTCCCAAAAATTAACGAAAACCAATCCCTGAATCACCGCCTTCAGCTATCCATCCATCCTTTTCGCTTGCTTGCTTGCTTGTTGACGACCTCAATGAACAGAAAATCAAAAAAATACTTGCAATTCTTCTTTAGCTAACAATGGTAACTTCTTCTCGCACCTCCCGGGCTCTGTTTGGTTGTTCGTCTATGTTGCTGCTAGACTACCAATCTGCTCGTCAAGCTGCATCTGCTCGAGCAGCGCTCCGATAACTGCGGCTTGGTCATGTCGGTTCAGCTGCGTGCTCACACTAGAGCCTTCACCGTTACTTACACTGGGATGCATTTGAGGTGAAGGTCTGACAGAGTTGTTGATGGATTCAGCTGTGGTGACCTGCTTCTCTGGTGGAGACTCCTTAACCAGTGTGTGCACCCAGGAGAGATCTGGGTCATCGCCGCCTGATCTCAGCTCAAAGGAAGATGACCGGCGAAGCTTACCCAATTCTTCACCGTTGACGCCCCAGTCCGGTGCCCCTGAAGGAGACCCCCACTTGGACCATGATGAGCTCAGAGGAGAGCCAACAGCAGCCGATGCTCTTGCAGCACTAGGCCCGAGATCACGAGAACTGAGGCTCCTCATTGTCTGCTGGTGCTGTTGGTGCTGCTGCTGCTGTTGCTTCTCACGCTGGGCAAGGGCGGCGGCTAGGTGGGAGTTCATTGGCGACCCAGATTCGACGCAACGGGGGGACATCCGGCCAGGGGAGGATATCCCAAGTGATGCTTGCAGTAGGGATGAGCGTGAATGCAACTGCTGGTTGTCCACAGCCTTTGGTGAGAACCCTGTGTTGATCGGCGAAAGAAGCTGCTGCTGTTGCTGGAACTGATTAAGGATGGCAGCCTTCTGGGAAGGTGAAAACATAGCACCTTGATCAGCATTGTTGTACCTTGGGGATGAGACCATCTCAGCAGAAAAGAGATCATCCAGGTTTGAAGGGTTCAGACTCTTGGTCCGAGAACTATGGTTCCCTCCTGCTGATGAACCAAGACGCGAGTAGCACAGATCGTTTATAAGCTGGGAATCAATATCCTGCAACAGGGAGTAGTCATCCATAGGCATATCCCTTGCATTAAGTGAGCTTCGGAGTCTGCTTGACTGAAGGCTGCTGCCCGGAAGGTGTAGCGTCGGAACATTTGGTTGCTGCCAGCCCAAAGAAGGGGGCATCCCATTCCCAGAAGGAGACCTTGGTGGGGTAAATGGGGACATGACTGCCGAGACCGATGACGGAGAACCAGGCATCAAGCCCATTGCTGCTGCCATCTCCATTGCAGCCGTTGCTGAGGCCCTAGGGGATGGCACTGCGGACCCAGTGGAGACATACAGTGGGCGGAGCTCATCGGTGGTGTGCGCGAAGAAACAGACGCGGCGATTGCAGCCGGTGCCATCCTTGCAAAGGCGAGTGCGGTATTGCGCTGGGTGGAGCCAGCACTCAAACACCCCATGAGCATACTCACACATGTCTCCACGCCGGCACACACCTTTTCTGAAATCAGGGCATGGAACACAACTGTAGTGATACTTGCGCGGATCGCGGCGCCGAGCGTTCTCCCCAGGGTGCACAAAGGGGCACTCGGTCCAGTCATGTGAGTACGCCCGGGAGCACGGCCTGATCTTGAAGGAGTACATGCGGAACTCATCAGAGGCATAGATGCTGTTCTTGATATCCGGCAGGGATGGATCCACTGGGTATTCCTTCTTCTCTGAGGTCGCAACCCTCGGCAGGTCTGGGAACTTTGACATCATCATCACGGCAGCTGATGGAGACCGAGCGTCCTCGGCGGTGGGAGATGACACCGGCGACGAGGTCAGGTTTGTGGCCCTTGTCACCACCCGGAGCAAGCCATGTCCAGACTTTGGGAGCCCAAGCAGATCTTGGAGGGCGATCTTTGCATCAATCATCTTTGGCGGCACAGAGATCACATCAGCCGGACGGCACCCGGACGCATCTGTGGCATCGGCGTCAGCCCCGGCCACCAGGAGCAGCCTGACGGCCTCGACGGCCGAGGACGAGCCACCAGACGCGGCGCAGTGAAGGGCGGTGGTGCCGTCGGGGCCGCAGCGGCGGTTGACGTCGACGGAGGGGAGGGACAGCAGCAGGCGGAGCGCGGCGAGGCTGCCGTAGGTGGCGGCGACCATGAGCGGGGTGCGCTGCTCGAGCGCCTTCCGGCGGCCGTACCAGAGGCCGGCCTCGTCCGCGGCGGCGGGGGGCGCGCGCTCCAGCGCGCGGCGCAGGCCGTCCGCGTCGTCGTCGGCGGCGAGCTCGAGGAGGCCGGCGAAGGCGTCGTCCGTGTCGACGGTGAGGTGCCTGGCCATCTCGGCGACCGCATTCTTCTTGGGCGTCGCGGCGGCCGCGGCGTCGGCGCCGGCCGCCAACGGGGGCGCGGGGATCGGCGCGCCGTTCATCTTCTTGGCTCGTCGGATCGAAGCAACTGAGGCAAAAACATGAGTCAAGAAGCCAGTCAAGCAAAGTCCGAAATAGCACGGCGAGATTGACTGGAAACCTGCCGAATCGGACGCGAAATACAACGGGAAAGGGAGGAAAAACCGAGGCTACAAAAATGGAAGCGCGGCGACCGAATCCACGGAAAGATCTCCGGGAAGCAAAAACCAATCTTTGGCTAGATCAGGAGCTCGTCAAAGCTCGGGCGCTCGGCCAGAGCCGCCACCCGGGTGGCGGCTCCGGCCGGCAGATCGGGGCGAGGAGAGGGGGGCGGAGCGGAGCCTGACCTGTGCAGGGCAGCTTGCGGCGCGGCAGACCATGTCAGCACGCCATGGGCGACGGCGCCGGCGGAAAGATCCCGGAAATCTCCACGGAGGCCCGAATCTGGGGAGAGCGAGGGGTGGTGGTGGTGGGGTGGGGTGGCGTTGGGTGGAAGCGGCCGGCCGCCGCGGTGTTCCGGGCAAAGATTTGGGGGCGATCTATCTATCCCCTATCCGGTTCGCGATTGATGGGGGAAGAAGAAGCGGAAGCATGGGGTGTGTGCGGGGAGGGGAGAGAGAGAGGGCAGTAAAAAAGGGGAAAGTTGAGGAGAGAGAAAGGGAGTGGGGGGGTGGCTATCGGAGTTCTCGCGGCGACACACACTCCCTCTCTCTCTCTTCACCCTCCCTCTCTCTCCTGTGGACGTGCATCAAATGGATAATTTGGTTGTGCTGGCTAGTGTTGAGTGTGCACAAGTGATAGTTGTTTGGTTTAGCAAAATTGCATGGCTATTTCTTCGTTGCATGAAAATTTACTGCATCGGTCGACTGCTAGCCGAGGCGGAGACGGGGACGCCGCGGCCGGCACACGGCGTCGCATGTGAAGATGAGTCGGAAACTTGACGATTCGGGAGGGGGGGGGGGGGATGGCGACGAGGGTCATGGCGGGTATTTGGGGGGGGGGGGGGGGGGGGTCACTGGCAACGAGGGTCATGGCGGGTATGGGGGGGGGAGGGAGGTCCAGGGTGGGCGAAGGCGGGGGATCATGCAGGGCGGGGGTGTGGGCGGCGATGCTCGCCGGCAGCGGGTGGCGGCAAATGGAGTTCAGTCGGCATCGAAGGGGGGGGGGGCTGTGGTTGGGGACTTCGAGGAAGAAGATGAACAGTGAGGGTGCTGGATTGACATCTAACGGTTCCGACATAATCGGCTGAGACCGAAAAAATAGCAATCGATTGATTTAGGTGGTCCTAAAAAGATACATTTAGAAATGTCATGAGCAAAGTTCGGCATGGTACTATGAAAGAAAATCATCATCATTCTGTGTGCTTTTTAGGTGCAGGGTTTTGTTTTCCATAAATGTTGGTAGGCAGTTCACAAACGATATTTCGTGTCCTCATTAGGCTTAATAGGCTAGAAATAGCTGCATTTAGAGTTAGGCATGCATCCCGCCAAAAAAACACATGTCATGTCTTAGCTAACACATCAATTGCTTTATTTTATGATTTGGTCTGTGTAGCTCGGTGTTAAGCTTATTACTCATCTTGAAATAGGACTTTGGGCAACTCTGACATAAGTACTCGGTAACATTAACATAGGGGCAATATATGGCGAGCCAGGCGTGGCCCTATGCGGAATTCTTCCCTTCAATTTAGACTCAACAAAATGATGTGTATGCCCGCCACAATTTGATAGCTCTATAGTATGTCGTGTGCCCAAGGCGCAGACCAAAACAAACTCGCAGTAGCTTTCTCTGTGGCATGATTACAACAAGAATCTCACATACAACTTTGTCACTCTTCTTGTAAATACATACTCACTTATGCTAACATGTTGTGTTTTAATACATGTATTTTTTGAAGAGCTGTTGTGTTCTGCTATGAGTGGTTAGGCTAGATATAGAAAAGGCAACAGCCCAAATAAAATACAAGCAGCAAGGAAGAACCTACTAGTAATTCTTTAGAGTTGCAATTTTTTGGTATGTTTCTCCGCAAGCTCGTTATTGAATAGATCAAGAGGAAAACTTGTACGATGTTTCTATTGTTGGTATGTACTCTCTTACATTATGGGATAAAAAACGCTCTTATGTTATGTGACGGAGGGAGCAGGTGTTCGGTTGGAGGTTGTACGAGCCGGGCCCTCTTTAATTCAAGAAATGATTTCATGGGATTTGGGATGGTTGAGATACTTACGAACCTTTTTTCCGTGCATGTGGGTATTTATTTATACTGCACGTAGATTACACTTTTCAGTAGGCTCGAGTTACGTTCTGTAGAACCAGTTTGGAACTGGAAAAATTACCGATCGAATCGACCGCTGCTCCAGCTGGGCTCGGCGCGGCCGCACGGGGCAACCCCCGCGTTTCCGTAACCGGCGCCATCCCCCACGACGGCACCCACCCGCCCACGTACGGCACGGCAGCGCGAGTGCGGGCGGTGCGGGGCGTCCCTGTCTGTCGCGTCGCGCCTTCTCGAAACTCACGTCGCCCCGCTTGTCCGCACCGCGACGCTTTTTCCACCGGACGTCCACGTCCCCTGTGACCCTGGATGTGACGTCGCGCCAGGGGCGAGTGAGTGACTGGCTCGGTTGGTGCGTACTGCGTCTGCGTGGCGGCACCCGAGGACAAGCAGCAGCCGAGACCGAGCTCTCTCCCCGCGCGCCCGGCAGCCGGTGGCCAAGTTTCTTTCGAGCCATGGCGCCGGAGCATGCAGCGGCAGTGGTGGCTGACGGACCTGTTCCAAGCCATCGTCAGAGGCACCGCACTGCTAGTCTTCTCCACCTTCGCCGGTGCACACTGCACTCTTGCGGTCGTGTGACAGCGCCGAGGCATTCACGAAATAGGGTTTTCCCCCGCCGCTTTAGATTATAAATCCGGCAACCACGGCCAACAAAAGGTCCAGCCAAGGAAACGAAAATTGGTTACCATGAGGGCATAACACAAGTACAACACAGAACGGACAGCCAAACAACCCCAAAATATGGATCAAAGTCTAACTAATCCGGCTCAGGTGATGGAGGCGGGAGCGGTGGCGCCAATGCTCCGGCGGTGGTGCGTAAAGCCGAGATGATCCTGTCGATCAAGTCCCGATCACACCGCTTGCTGAGCGGTCTCCATAGCTCTAAGAAGCCACACAGTTTGTAAATAGAATCAGTCGCACGAATTGGAATCACATGCTCAATCACGAACGAGCTTATTGCGAGCTGTCTACAGGGTCCATTGCCATCGTCCCCACTAATACCCACAGACTAGGGCGCGTCCTGGCCTCTCGGCTTAGGACCGCCTGGAACAGATCGGGGAGGTTATCATGGTCCCAATCACCACCAATCACCTCCCTGAGATGCAGCTCCAGAGGAGGACTGCCGCCGGGCATCGAAAGAAAATATGGTTGGAATCTTCAGGTACGCTACATAGGGGGCATAGACCATCCCCGGGCCCATTCCGTTTTCTAACTTCCGTACCCGAGGGTAAACGGCCTCGAACCCATTGCCATAGAAAGATGCGCATCTTTAATGGTAGCTTAATCTCCCAAAGAAGGGTCATTTCGGTTGGGCCCGAGGTAGCTAGCATGGCGTGGTATAGGGACTTGGTAGAAAACCTCCCACTTGGTTCGAGGGACCACGATACTGAATCTTCCTCCATGGAGTGGGAGTGTAGAGCAATACATTGGAGCATCTTGTCCCATTGGACCCGTTCTAACAGGCCAAAAGTTCGGCGGAAAGCTACAACCCCCAAGTCAGTGAGGGCCGCTTGTACGGACAGATGCGGTCGGACACAGATGGAAAATAGCGCGTTGAAACGTTGGGCAAATGGTCTATCACCCGACCAACGGTCAAGCCAGAACAGGGTGTTGGTGCCTGTCCCCACCGAGATGGACGTTCCGGTCCGTAGGACCGGCATAAGCTGGATGACTGCTTGCCAAAACTGGGAGCCACCCGTCCGGGAGGCGAAGGCAAGGGGCTGTCCACGCAGGTACTTTGCGCGGATGATCTGGAGTCATAGGCCTCCATCTCCTGCCTCAATGCGCCATAGCCATTTGGAGAGCAAGGCTATGTTCATCTGCCTGGACGAGATGACTCCCAAGCCGCCTTGGTCCTTTGGCTTGCAAACCTCAGACCATTTCACCATGTGGTATTTTTGTCTATTATCTGGTCCCGCCCAGAAGAACCGAGACAAATACTTGGTGACTTCCTGATGAAGGGATTCATGCAAACTATAGAATCCCATCAAGTACATAAGCAGGCTAACTAAGGAGGAGTTCATCAACATGACCCGGGCCGCCTTGGATAGCCACCGCCCGTGCCATGGCTCGACCCTGTGCTGAAGCTTGGACACCGTGGGGCGAAGATCCTTCGCCTGGAGGCGGGAATCGCTAATCGGGAGGCCAAGGTAGGAGGTCGGAAACGAGCCTAGACGGTAGTTCAGCATATTGGCTATGCGTCGGGATTCCTCCCCTGAGTAGCCTAGCACCATTACTTTGCTTTTGGCAAAGTTTATTGTCAGGCCCGACATCTCTTGAAAACACAAGAGTAAAAACTTCAGATTTTGGATGTCAGTGTCCGAGCCTTCAACCGTGAGGATGGTGTCATCTGCATATTGGAGATGAGTAATACCCCCGTCACCGACTAGGTGCGGGCAGATCCCCTTGATATGGCCAGCCCGCCGAGCTTTGTCCAAGATTGTGGCAAGCGCATCCACAATCATGTTAAACAGGAAGGGGGGACAGGGGGTCGCCTTGGCGCACCCCCTGGGTAGTGCGGAAGTAGGAGCCAACTTCCCCGTTGATGTTCACTGCAGTGCGGCCAGGCA
The DNA here is from genome assembly GCF_002575655.3 of Aegilops tauschii subsp. strangulata. Taxonomy (NCBI): domain Eukaryota; kingdom Viridiplantae; phylum Streptophyta; class Magnoliopsida; order Poales; family Poaceae; genus Aegilops; species Aegilops tauschii. Next base: position 19,241,338 of record NC_053038.3, on the reverse strand, counting down.
TAACCAACTGCATCACCCGAGCTATCCAATATGGGTCAAACCCACGCTTCTCCATGACCTCACGGAGAAAGAACCAGTGGACCGTATCATAGGCCTTATGGAAATCAATCTTGAAGAAAACCGCACGGAGGTGCTTTCTCTTGACCTCATGGAGGATCTCGTGAAGCACTAGAACCCCGTCGAGAATGAATCGACCCTTCATGAACGCCGATTGGTTCGGGTGATGGATCCTTGGAGCCAAGAGAGCCGCCCTAGTGGCGTACCCCTTGGCTAGAATCCTAAAGATCACGTTAATGACCGTGATCGGGCGGAACTGTCGAATATACGATGCCCCCTGGACTTTGGGGATCAGAGATATGATCCCATAGTTAAGGCGGGATACATCAAGGGTCCCCCTCGAAAACTCCCGGAATAACGCCATAATCTTGCCCTTGACGGTGGGCCAGAAAATCTGAAAAAACCGGACCGGGAGGCCATCCGGACCCGGGGCAGAGGCCGGGTTCATGGACTTGACGATGGCCTCCACCTCTAATTCTTCAAAGGGGTTAAGAAGGGATTGGTTCTCTTCGGGAGAGACGCGGAGATGCTCGTCCCAAAAGTTCTCAGCTAGGGCAAGGCCCCCTCGCGGACGAGTGGAAAATAGAGTTATATAGAACCCATCAACATGAGCCCGGATCTTGTCCGGGTCCTGTAGCAACCGGTCCCCATCCCAAAGGATGGGGATGGTGCATCGTCACCTACGGCCATTGGCAATGGCCTGAAAATAAGCCGTGTTGGCATCGCCAAAGATGATCCAATTAAAAGAGCCGCGCTGGCGCCAGTATCTTCTTCTTTGGCATAGATGTCAGTAAGGGTATCTTCCAGGCTGTACCTAAGGGACCATTCCTCAGAAGACAGACCTGGGCCGTCAGCGCGTATGTCAAGTGCCCGGATCTCCATGAGTAGAGCCTGCTTCTGGACCCACAGGTCCCGCCCAATATTTGCGCCCCAGCCCTTCATAAATTGCCTGGAGCGTTTGGCCAAGTGATGCCAGTCGTCCATGACTGACATGGTCCGGTGAGGTTCAGCACGGGCCGCAATCCAATGGTCTCAAACAACCGCAATGAATCCCGGATGGCGAAGCCAGAACACCTCAAACCGAAAGCGAGGGGGCGGTCGAGGCCGCTCATCCATGGATGATAGTAAGAGGGGTACATGGTCGGATCCAATCCTTGTGATGGCCTAGAGAGTAGCTAAGGGGAACCGAAGTTCCCATTCAGGGGATACAAATACCCGGTCCAGAACACTTCGGGTCGGGTTCACCTGTTTATTAGTCCAGGTGAAACGAGCTCCGACCATATCTAATTCCCGGAGCTCGAGGTCGGCAATCCAGTCATTAAAGCATTGCATGCCTGACTGGTCAACCCGGCCATTATTCTTGTCAGCTACGGAACGGAGAAGATTGAAGTCACCCCCAATGATCATTGGGACAGTAGCTGCCCTAATCTTGGCGTGCAACTCAGCGAGGAACGCGGTGGAGCGACTGTGGTCAGTCGGGCCATAGACGACAATCACTTCCCATTTGAAGTTAACTGCCCTCTCCCATACTTCCATACTCACGAAGAAATCTCCGCGGTCCATGGAGCCAACCTCAAAGGTGGCATCCTTCACCCCGAGAAGGATGCCACCGGAGTGTCCCGCCACTCCACTAGATGGCAACCAGTGCCATGCAAACAAGTGTCGGCTCAACCGATGGAGTTCCGAGAGAGAGAGAGAACTCGGTCCTCATCGTTTCTTGGATCGCCACTATATCAATATTTTCCTCGCGCATGTAGTCCACTAATTGGCATCGCCGGCCATCATGGCCGAAGCCGCGAAGGTTCCAGAAAAGTGCACACATACTACTCCTGTAGGGGGTCCACGCTGGACCCCACCGCAATGGACACGCTAAGAGCCCGACGAAGCTGAGCCATGCGAGAACGAGTACGGCCCCGAACCTCTACCAGGGCAGCTGCCGGCCTATCCCCCCTCCCCACGGGCTGTGTGCTGGGGGTCACGGCGGCCTCAGCCGCGGCAGCCTCGCGAGCCCTAGCGGCTGCAAGGTGGCCATCAAGGATCTCCTTAGCCTTGTTGGCAGCGATCTGTTCGAGGGCGGGGCCCTTCTCACCACGGAAGACAATCGCAGAGTCATTGGCAAGAAGGGCCAGACGGCCTAAGGGAACGGCAGCAAGCGCTGAGAAGGAGTCCATCGGTTCCTCCTCAGCCGGAATCCCTGAAGGAAATATGCCCTAGAGGCAATAATAAAGTTATTATTTATTTCCTCATATCATGATAAATGTTTATTATTCATGCTAGAATTGTATTAACCGGAAACATAATACATGTGTGAATACATAGACAAACATAATGTCACTAGTATGCCTCTACTTGACTAGCTCGTTAATCAAAGATGGTTAAGTTTCCTAACCATAGACATGAGTTGTCATTTGATTAACGGGATCACATCATTAGGAGAATGGTGTGATTGACTTGACCCATTCCATTAGCTTAGCACTTGACCGTTTAGTTTACTGCTATTGCTTTCTTCGTGACTTATACATGTTCCTATGACTATGAGATTATGCAACTCCCGATTACCGAAGGAACACTTTGTGTGCTACCAAACGTCACAACGTAACTGGGTGATTATAAAGGTGCTCTACAGGTGTCTCCGATGGTACTTGTTGAGTTGGCATAGATATAGATTAGGATTTGTCACTCCGACTGTCGGAGAGGTATCTCTGGGCCCTCTCGGTAATGCACATCACAATAAGCCTTGCAAGCAATGTGACTAATGAGTTAGTTGAGGGATGATGCATTATGTAACGAGTAAAGAGACTTGCCGGTAACAAAATTGAGCTAGGTATTGAGATACCGACGATCGAATCTCGGGCAAGTAACATACCAATGACAAAGGGAACAACATATGTTGTTATGCGGTTTGACCGATAAAGATCTTCGAAGAATATGTGGGAGCCAATATGAGCATCCAGGTTCTGTTATTGGTTATTGACCGGAGACGTGTCTCGGTCATGTCTACATAGTTCTCGAACCCGTAGGGTCCGCACGCTTAAAGTTCTGTAACGATCGGTATTATGAGTTTTTGTGTTTTGATGTACCGAAGGTAGTTCGGAGTCCCGGATATGATCACGGACATGACGAGGAGTCTCGAAATGGTCGAGACGTAAAGATTGATATATTGGACGACTATATTCGGACACCGGAAGTGTTCCGGGTGGTTTCGGAGAAAACCGGAGTGTCGGAGGGTTACCGGAACCCCCCCGGGAGAAATAGTGGGCCTTATGGGCCTTAGTGGAGAGAGAGAGGGCTGGCCTAGGGCAGGCCGCGCACCCCTCCCCCTCTGGTCCAAATTGGACTAGGAGAGGGGGGGGGGCGGCGCCCCCCTTTCCTTCTCCCTCCCCCCTTCCTTTCCCCCTCCTAGTAGGAGTAGGAAAGAGGGGAGTCCTACTCCTACTAGGAGGAGGACTCCTCCTCCTGGCGTGCCTACAGGGGCCGGCCGGCCTCCCCCTTGCTCCTTTATATACGAGGGCAGGGGCACCTCTAGACACACAAGTTGATCTGTTGATCTCTCCCAGCCGTGTGCGGTGCCCCCCTCCACCATAATCCTCCTCGATCATATCGTACCGGTGCTTAGGCGAAGCCCTGCATCGGTAGCATCATCATCACCGTCATCACGCCGTCGTGCTGATAAAACTCTCCGGCGAAGCTTTGCTGGATCGAAGCTCGCGGGACGTCATCGAGTTGAATGTGTGCTGAACTCGGAGGTGTCGTGCGTTCGGTACTTGGATCAGTCGGATCGTGAAGACGTACGACTACATCAACCGCGTTGTGCTAACGCTTCCGCTTTCGGTCTACGAGGGTACGTGGACACACTCTCCCCTCTCGTTTCTATGCATCACCATGATCCTGTGTGTGCGTAGGATTTTTTTTGAAATTACTACGTTCCCCAACAGTGGCATCCGAGCCTGGTTTATGCGTAGATGTAATATGCACGAGTAGAACACAAGTGAGTTGTGGGCGATACAAGTCATACTGCTTGCCAGCATGTCATACTTTGGTTCGGCGGTATTGTTGGATGAAGCGGCCCGGACCGACATTACGCTTACGCGAGACTGGTTCTACCGACGTGCTTTGCACATAGGTGGCTGGCGGGTGTCAATTTCTCCAACTTTAGTTGAACCGAGTGTGGCTACGCCCGGTCCTTGAGAAGGTTAAAACATCACTAACTTGACGAATTATCGTTGTGGTTTTGATGCGTAGGTAAGAACGGTTCTTGCTCAGCCCGTAGCAGCCACGTAAAACTTGCAACAACAAAGTAGAGGACGTCTAACTTGTTTTTGCAGGGCATGTTGTGATGTGATATGGTCAAAACATGATGCTATATTTATTGTATGAGATGATCATGTTTCGTAACGGAGTTATCGGCAACTGGCAGGAGCCATATGGTTGTCGCTTTATTGTATGCAATGCAATCGCCCTGTAATTGCTTTACTTTATCACTAAGCGGTAACTATAGTCGTAGAAGCAATAGTTGGCGAGACGACAACGATGCTACGATGGAGATCAAGGTGTCGCGCCGGTGACGATGGTGATCATGACGGTGCTTTGGAGATGGATATCAAAGGCACAAGATGATGATGGCCATATCATATCACTTATATTGATTGCATGTGATGTTTATGCTTTATGCATCTTATTCTGCTTTGTCTGACGGTAGCATTATAAGATGATGTCTCACTAAAATTCAAGGTGAAAGTGTTCTCCCTGAGTATGCACCGTTGCCAAAGTTCGTCGTGCCGAGACACCACGTGATGATCGGGTGTGATAAGCTCAACGTTCATCTACAATGGGTGTAAGACAGTTTTACATACGCAGAATACTCGGGTTAAACTTGACGAGCCTAGCATATGCAGATATGGCCTCGGAACACTAAGACCGAAAGGTCGAGCGTGAATCATATAGTAGATATGATCAACATAGTGATGTTCACCATTGAAAACTACTCCATTTCACGTGATGATCGGTTATGGTTTAGTTGATATGGATCACGTGATCACTTAGATGATTAGAGGGATGTCTATCTAAGTGGGAGTTCTTAAGTAATATGATTAATTGAACTTAAATTTATCATGAACTTAGTACCTGATAGTATTTTGCTTGTCTATGTTGTTGTAGATAGATGGCCCGTGCTGTTGTTCCGTTGAATTTTAATGCGTTCCTTGAGAAAGCAAAGTTGAAAGATGATGGTAGCAATTACACGGACTTGGTCCGTAACTTGAGGATTATCCTCATTGTTGCACAGAAGAATTACGTCCTGGAAGCACCGCTGGATGCCAGGCCTGCTGCAGATGCAACTGACGACGTTAAGAACGTTTGTCAGAGCAAAGCTGATGACTACTCGATAGTTTAGTGTGCCATGCTTTACGGCTTAGAACCGGGGCTTCAACGACGTTTTGAACGTCATGGAGCATATGAGATGTTCCAGGAGTTGAAGCTGATATTTCAAGCAAATGCCCGCATTGAGAGATATGAAGTCTCCAATAAGTTCTACAGCTGCAAGATGGAGGAGAATAGTTCTGTCAGTGAACATAGACTCAAAATGTCTGGGTATAATAATCACTTGATTCAACTGGGAGTTAATCTTCCGGATGATAGTGTCATTGACAGAATTCTTCAATCACTGCCACCAAGCTACAAGAGCTTCGTGATGAACTATAATATGCAAGGGATGGATAAGACAATTCCCGAGCTCTTCGCAATGCTAAAGGCTGCGGAGGTAGAAATCAAGAAGGAGCATCAAGTGTTGATGGTCAACAAGACCACCAGTTTCAAGAAAAAGGGTAAAGGGAAGAAGAAGGGGAACTTCAAGAAGAACAACAAACAAGTTGCTGCTCAAGAGAAGAAACCCAAGTCTGGACCTAAGCCTGAGACTGAGTGCTTCTACTGCAAACAGACTGGTCACTGGAAGCGGAACTGCCCCAAGTATTTGGCGGATAAGAAGGATGGCAAGGTGAACAAAGGTATATGTGATATACATGTTATTGATGTGTACCTTACTACAGCTCGCAGTAGCACCTGGGGATTTGATACTGGTTTTGTTGCTAATATTTGCAACTCGAAACAGGGACTATGGATTAAGTGAAGACTAGCTAAGGATGAGGTGACGATGCGCGTGGGAAATGGTTCCAAAGTCGATGTGATCGCCGTCGGCACGCTACCTCTACATCTACCTTCGGGATTAGTTTTAGACCTAAATAATTGTTATTTGGTGCCAGCGTTAAGCATGAACATTATATCTGGATCTTGTTTGATGCGAGACGGTTATTCATTTAAATCTGAGAATAATGGTTGTTCTATTTATATGAGTAATATCTTTTATGGTCATGCACCCTTGAAGAGTGGTCTATTTGTGATGAATCTCGATAGTAGTGATACACATATTCATAATGTTGAAGCCAAAAGATGCAAAGTTGATAATGATAGTGCAACTTATTTGTGGCACTGCCGTTTGGGTCATATTGGTGTAAAGCGCATGAAGAAACTCCATACTGATGGACTTTTGGAACCACTTGATTATGAATCACTTGGTACTTGCGAACCATGCATCATGGGCAAGATGACTAAAACGCCGTTCTCCGGAACAATGGAGCGAGCAACAGATTTGTTGGAAATCATAGATACTGATGTATGTGGTCCGATGAATATTGAGGCTCGCGGCGGGTATCATTATTTTCTCACCTTCACAGATGATTTGAGCAAATATGGGTATATCTACTTAATGAAACATAAGTCTGAAACATTTGAAAAGTTCAAAGAATTTCAGAGTGAAGTGGAAAATCATCGTAACAAGAAAATAAAGTTTCTATGACCTGATCGTGGAGGAGAATATTTGAGTTACGAGTTTGGTCTACATTTGAAACAATGCGGAATAGTTTCGCAACTCACGCCACCCGGAACACCACAACGTAATGGTTTGTCCGAACGTCGTAATCGTACTTTACTAGATATGGTGCAATCTATGATGTCTCTTACTGATTTATCGCTATCGTTTTGGGGTTATGCTTTAGATACGGCTGCATTCACGTTAAATAGGGCACCATCAAAATCCGTTGAGATGACGCCTTATGAACTATGGTTTGGCAAGAAACCAAAGTTGTCATTTCTTGAAGTTTGGGGCTGCGATGCTTATGTGAAAAAGCTTCAGCCTGATAAGCTCGAACCCAAATTGGAGAAATGTGTCTTCATAGGATACCCAAAGGAAACTGTTGGGTACACCTTCTATCACAGATCCGAAGGCAAGACATTCGTTGCTAAGAATGGATCCTTTCTACAGAAGGAGTTTCTCTCGAAAGAAGTGAGTGGGAGGAAAGTAGAACTTGATGAGGTAACTGTACCCGCTCCCTTATTGGAAAGTAGTTCATCACAGAAATCTGTTCTTGTGACTCCTACACCAATTAGTGAGGAAGCTAATGATGATGATCATATAACTTCAGATCAAGTTACTACTGAACCTCGTAGGTCAACCAGAGTAAGATCCGCACTAGAGTGGTACGGTAATCCTATTCCAGAGGTCATGTTACTTGACCAAGGCGAACCTACGAACTATGAAGAAGCGATGGTGAGCCCAGATTCCGCAAAATGGCTTGAGGCCATGAAATCTGAGATGGGATCCATGTATGAGAACAAAGTGTGGACTTTGGTTGACTTGCCCGATGATCGGCAAGCCATAGAGAATAAATGGATCTTCAAGAAGAAGACTGAGGCTGACGGTAATGTTACTGTCTAAAAAGCTCGACTTGTTGCGAAAGGTTTTCGACAAGTTCAAGGGGTTGACTACGATGAGACTTTCTCACCCGTAGCGATGCTTAAGTATGTCCGAATCATGTTAGCAATTGCCGCATTTTATAATTATGAAATTTGGCAAATGGATGTCAAAACTGCATTCCTGAATGGATTTCTGGAAGAAGAGTTGTATATGATGCAACCGGAAGGTTTTGTCGATCCAAAGGGAGCTAACAAAGTGTGCAAGCTCCAGCGATCCATTTATGGACAGGTGCAAGCCTCTCGGAGTTGGAATAAACGTTTTGATAGTGTGATCAAAGCATATGGATTTATACAGACTTTTGGAGAAGCCTATATTTACAAGAAAGTGAGTGGGAGCTCTGTAGCATTTCTGATATTATATGTGGATGACATATCGCTGATTGGAAATGATATAGAATTTCTGGATAGCATAAAAGGATACTTGAATAAAAGTTTTTTCAATGAAAGACCTCGGTGAAGCTGCTTACATATTGGGCATCAAGATCTATAGAGATAGATCAAGACGCTTGATAGGACTTTCACAAAGCACATACCTTGACAAAGTTTTGAAAAAGTTCAAAATGGATCAAGCAAAGAAAGGGTTCTTTGCCCGTGTTACAAGGTGTGAAGTTGAGTCAGACTCAATGCCCGACCACTGCAGAAGATAGAGAGAAAATGAAAGATGTTCCCTATGCTTCAGCCATAGGTTCTATCATGTATGCAGTGCTGTGTACCAGACCTGATGTGTGCCTTGCTATTAGCTTAGCAGGGAGGTACCAAAGTAATCCAGGAGTGGATCACTGGACAGCGGTCAAGAACATCCTGAAATACCTGAAAAGGACTAAGGATATGTTTCTCGTTTATGGAGGTGACAAAGAGCTACTCGTAAATGGTTACGTCGATGCAAGCTTTGACACTGATCCAGACGATTCTAAATCGCAAACCGGATACGTGTTTACATTGAACGGTGGAGCTGTCAGTTGGTGCAGTTCTAAACAAAGCGTCGTGGCGGGATCTACGTGTGAAGCGGAGTACATAGCTGCTTCGGAAGCAGCAAATGAAGGAGTCTGGATGAAGGAGTTCATATCCGATCTAGGTGTCATACCTAGTGCATCGGGACCAATGAAAATCTTTTGTGACAATACTGGTGCAGTTGCCTTGGCAAAGGAATCCAGATTTCACAAGAGAACCAAGGACATCAAGAGATGCTTCAATTCCATCCGGGATCAAGTCCAGGTGGGAGACATAGAGATTTGCAAGATACATACGGATCTGAATGTTGCAGACCCGGTGACTAAGCCTCTTCCATGAGCAAAACATGATCAGCACCAAAACTCCATGGGTGTTAGAATCATTACTGTGTAATCTAGATTATTGACTAGTGCAAGTAGGAGACTGAAGGAAATATGCCCTAGAGGCAATAATAAAGTTATTATTTATTTCCTCATATCATGATAAATGTTTATTATTCATGCTAGAATTGTATTAACCGGAAACATAATACATGTGTGAATACATAGACAAACATAATGTCACTAGTATGCCTCTACTTGACTAGCTCGTTAATCAAAGATGGTTAAGTTTCCTAACCATAGACATGAGTTGTCATTTGATTAACGGGATCACATCATTAGGAGAATGATGTGATTGACTTGACCCATTCCGTTAGCTTAGCAGTTGATCGTTTAGTTTACTGCTATTGCTTTCTTCATGACTTATACATGTTCCTATGACTATGAGATTATGCAACTCCCGATTACCGGAGGAACACTTTGTGTGCTACCAAACTTCACAAGGTAACTGGGTGATTATAAAGGTGCTCTACAGGTGTCTCCGATGGTACTTGTTGAGTTGGCATAGATCGAGATTAGGATTTGTCACTCTGACTGTCGGAGAGGTATCTCTGGGCCCTCTGGGTAATGCACATCACAATAAGCCTTAGAAGCAATATGACTAATGAGTTAGTTGCGGGATGATGCTTTACGTAATGAGTAAAGAGACTTGCCCGTAACGAGATTGAGCTAGGTATTGAGATACCGACGATCGAATCTCGGGTAAGTAACATACCGATGACAAAGGGAACAACGTATGTTGTTATGCGGCTTGACCGATAAAGATCTTCAAAGAATATGTGGGAGCCTATATGAGCATCCAGGTTCCGCTATGGGTTATTGACCGGAGACGTGTCTCGGTCATGTCTACATAGTTCTCGAACCCGTAGGGTCCGCACGCTTAAAGTTCGGTGACGATCGGTATTATGAGTTTTTGTGTTTTGATGTACCGAAGGTAGACCAGAGTCCCGGATATGATCACGAACATGACAAGGAGTCTCGAAATGGTCGAGACGTAAAGATCCATATATTGGACGACTATATTCGGACACCGGAAGTGTTCTGGGTGGTTTCGGAGAAAACCGGAGTGCCGGAGGGTTACCGGAATCCCCTCGGGAGAAATAGTGGGCCTTATGGGCCTTAGTGGAGAGAGAGAGGGCTGGCCTAGGGCTGGCCGCGCGCCACTCCCCCTCTGGTCCGAATTGGACTAGGAGAGGGGGGGCTGCGCCCCCCTTTCCTTCTCCCTCTCCCCCTTCCTTTCCCCCTCCTAGTAGGAGTAGGAAAGAGGGGAGTCCTACTCCTACTAGGAGGAGGACTCCTCCTCCTGGCGCGCCTACAGGGGCCGGCCGGCCTCCCCCCTTGCTCCTTTATATACGGGGGGCAGGGGGCACCTGTAGACACACAAGTTGATTTGTTGATCTCTCCCAGCCGTGTGCGGTGCCCCCTTCCAGCATAATCCTCCTCGATCATATTGTAGCGGTGCTTAGGTGAAGCCCTGTGTCGGTAGCATCATCATCACCGTCATCACGCCGTCGCGCTGACGAAACTCTCCGGCGAAGCTTTGCTGGATCGGAGCTCGCGGGACGTCATCGAGTTGAACGTGTGCTGAACTTGGAGGTGTCGTGCGTTCGGTACTTGGATCGGTCGGATCGTGAAGACGTACGACTACATCAACCGCGTTGTGCTAACGTTTCCGCTTTCGGTCTACGAGGGTACGTGGACACACTCTCCCCTCTCGTTGCTATGCATCACCATGATCCTGTGTGTGCGTAGGATTTTTTTTGAAATTACTACGTTCCCCAACAATCCCCCCATCAGATGTTTCATCTATAAGTAAGCAATCAACAGCCGAAAGCACGGGGGGGGGGGGGGGTTGGGATGGACCTGAGTCCAAGTTGCGGGCCGCAGCCCGGCGAGCGGCCTTCTCGATTGCGTTGGGGGACGCACTAGTCGCCCGTGCAGCCAAGTCGACCCGTGCGCTCTTCCGAGTGATCGTCACCGGAGAAGAAGCCGAACACGGCCGGCCCTTGCCCTTCGGAGGACGAGGAGGCACCGGGGGTGGACCTACCTAGTCCCGGTCACAGGAGAGACCTCCCCCGCCCCAGCCCGCGGCGAAGATGGTGGCGATGGTGCCTGGGCGAGGGTGGGTGAAGCCAGACGCGGGGAGGAGGGGGCATACCTCCGGGCTGACGTCGCTCGCACCGCTGACCGTCTCCGACTCCGAAGCGGCCATCAGAGTGCCAAGGAGCAAGGAGAGGGCCGCGCTGGGGCGAAGCGGTGAATCAGCCTCGAGCATGGCGTTGAGGGCACGAGCATCAGCATCATCCATCGGATCTTGGGCAGTAGCATCATGGGCCACAGAGAGCTCTTCGGTCGTTGTCTTGTTCGCCTGCAGAGGCGGCGCATGTGGCTCTGGGGAGTCATCATCATCCCCGCTGGAGCTTGGGGAGCGGCTGCACTGACGCGGTGACCGACCGCCACCAGGGGAGCGCGAGCCACCACCCAAGTCGCCATCGGGCCCGGGAGCCGCATCATCCGTCGCTGGTTGGGAGGAGCCCGGAACGCCCACATCCACCGAGATCTTGAGGTCGTATCCAGCATCTCCGAAGAACATACGGACTGTTGTCTGCAGCTTAGTCGGGTCGGGGGTCTTGATCTTGACACGAACAGCCGGTCCGCGGACGAGAGAGGAGCCATCAACCTCCACGATCTTGCCAAGGAGCCTGGACATGTTCCGAATGGTGCGCTCCTTCTTGGCAATCGGCGGTAGCCCACGGATTTGAATCCATACCTCCGAGAGAAAGGCCACCACCATAGGGTCCACCAACGGCATAGAGATGCTGACGGTGAGCTTGTTGAGAGCTAAAGTGAGCTGATCACTGTGGGTGCCGTAGCGCAAGCTGATAGGATCCGGAAACACCACGGTAAACTCGTGATCGGAGATCGAAGCGACCTCCCAGTCCCAGTCAGGGCAAAAGAGGTGACGGAGCTCCTCCGTGATGATAGCCGGGGAAGCCGACCGGCCTTCCAAGACCGAGATGAGAGCGGTCAGGGACGGCACGGCCGCGACCGCGGGCAGATCCATCTGGAAGAATCCAAGATCGTCCAGAGCATGGCCGTAAAGCATCAGCTCCCCCTCCTCCGGCTGAAGCGGGCAAAGAATCGCGGGGTGGTCCGTGCCCTTGCACTTGAAACAAGCCAGGGGGTCCTTGCAATCGACCTGGCAGTGACCCTCTTTGCCACAATTGAAGCAGGAAATGGTGCCGAAAATGGACTTCGACGGAGGGGCCGGGGGTGCCGGCGTCGGGTTGGTGACAGAAGATGCTTGTCCAGCCCCACGGCCAAAACACCGACCGGCCTTCTTCTTCTTCTTCTTCTTCTTCTTCTTCGCGAAAGCGCCCCGGGGGTTGGGAGCACCGGGAACCAGGGGAGGGAACTGCAGCTGACGCTGTGGCGGGTTGTACCGGCGAGGCGGCGACTGCTCCGCATGACCAGAGCGAGTCGGAGACCGCGACCGGCGGGGAGGGGAGCGACGAGGGGGGAACGGCGGTCCCGCTCACGCCCACGGCTCCGCCAGTGGTCCGGCGAGCGGTTACGCGGCCTGTCCTCCCGCCCTGAGGGGTCCAAGGCCGGGGCAAAGCCTCGTGACACGAGCTTGGAGCGGAGATCGGATTCCCTCCGCGAGGCCTCCAGGGAGGGGCGCCAGGAGTCGGTCGGGCGACGGTCCGCCGGCTCATCGGCACGGCGCTTCGGGCGAGGGGCACTGTCACCCGCGTCGTGTGGCATCGGGGTCCGAGCGACGAGCAAGGACGGCGCAGGCACGGGAGGGGGAACAGGGGGCGGGGCAGGATGGGAGGGCGCGGGGTGGGGGGAGGAATGCAGGGCAGGGGTGCACACTTTCCCTAGAGACGAGGAGGACTCGGGCCCCTGTGCAGGATCGACCAGGCCTCCAGGAGGAGACGAGGCGAGGCCCAGGCCCACCCCACGGCCCAGAGGAGGAAAGCCCCCCGACACCAGAGGCCCAAGGCGCTCCAGGCGGCCCAACCCATTACGCGATGGATCACTGTGGGAGGGAACGGTTTCCCCTCGTACGGCCAGGGGGTGGCAGCGCGGTGCCAGCTCCGCCCGCGGGACGCCGGCAGCCGGGCCGGCCGGAGCTGGAGAGGGGAGAAAGGCGCAGAATTTGGGCAAGCCACGCGAGGTCGAAGCCGTCCCCGACGTAGGGGGAGCCACCGAAGGAAGCGGGGGCAGCAAGCTCGACGCGAGGGAGCGTCCCGGCGCCAAGAAACTGCCGCACGACCGAGGTCTGCCCTCCCGACCACCCCCAAGCATGGGCTCGGGCCCCACGACCGCGCCGACCAGCCGGAGGGCCGAACTGCGGCGGTGGTGGGGAAGGTGGGGAATGGGAGGGGCGGGGTGGCACCAGCGCAGGGAGGGGGGCGCTCAGATGAGAGAGGGGGAGCAGCTCACCGGAGATGAGCTCAGCCAGGCGAGCACCAAATCGACGGCCTCGCAGAGGGAGACCCGCCGCAGCCGCATCGGCCAGGTCCTCCTCTGCCACCCAATTGGCCCAGCACTCGCTGTCGAGGAGGTCGATTCGGGGGGCCGCAGCGACCAGCAAAGGCGGGGGGGGGAGGGGGTCCCCATGGGAGCACCGCGAGGAGGCCGGGGCGAGGAGTCCGAGCCTGCCGGAGGGGCGGTCGGAGCGCCGGCGAGGGGGGGTCCGGCCGTCGCACGCCCGTCGCCCACGAGTCGCCGCGCAGTCGCCTCAGCTCTGCCTCATTTTGAATCGTGAAGAGATGAGCCATTGCTCTTCGAAACATTCACCACGCAAGTAGCATCTGCCTCACGGAGGCATTCAGGATAGCTGCACATCATCAGGGGGGCATCTCCAACGTCGAACCATCAAATCGTCCGCGAATGTTCAGGTCGTGCCATCCGATAATTTTTGGGCCTCTGATGCGGGTCACTGAATTGGGTCAGACCGTTCGGACGTCCGAAATCTCGTAAGCCGGACCTAAATCAATCAAGGGTGCTCTCCGGAAGAAGTCATCATCGCTTCATGGGATTTTATTTGTTGGGGCAAGTACCGGTGTTAACGAAGCCGAGCTTCGAGCCTGTTTCGTCGGGCTTTATATCGGCATCACTCTTCACAAGTCTATTATTTTGAAGGTTGATTTTTTTTCCAAAAAGGAGGTCGACTTTCGGCCTCTGCATCTGGGTGGTACATACATCCATTTTATTAATTATTCATCAAGACCTCACAAAAATAAGATGTGACTAGGTCTCGGTCGACTGAGACTGAATCAAGTCTGAGTCAAATGACATAGTATATAAGAAGAAGAAAAGAAAAAGAAATTTTTTGTATGAATCTCCATGCAAGATCAAATGGATATAGCATCGACTGAGACATAACGAAGTCCCAGTCTCAGTCGACTGAGACTTAGCAAAACTGTACAAAGTAATACATCAATAATTCTGAAGCCATCATCTTGACAATATCCCTTCCTAATCCAATCAACTTGATGATGGGGTGTGTATTGTCCAGGCCGCCTGCCCAGACATCACACCAAGGCCCAACATTTAAAACAGGAGGCCTCAGTCAAGCCGCAATCGTAGGGTTTGGGCACACACCGGTCCAGCGCACTCTCAGCGGGCACCGCATGCGCACACTGCAGAGGCCGCTGCCGCCTTCTTCCACCGATCCACTTCAGAGCAAGTATCGACGCACCGACCTTGCCAGGCATGCCATTGATGCCACCACGACACCGGTCAATGCCACCTCCCTACGCGCATCCATCATCACGCATCTATCGTCGAAACCCTGAAGTGCCACTTCGTCGATTCGTCACATGAAACGCCGCTTCACTTTTGAAACCATCCACTGGTCCCTCAAGCCAATGCACAGATCCAAAAATAACGCCCCCAAGAGTGGAGCCACACAAGAGCGTCGTCGTCATCTGATTGACTGATATAGGGTTTCCCCTAGAGGTAGTGAATAGAGGTATGGAGGTTCTCCACGACAATTGAGGGAGTCTTGGATTAGCGGGTCCTCGAGTGTCCGGTCCTCGGGTGTCCGGTCTATATTCTCCATGACAAGGGGATGATCTTCTCCACGACAAAGCAGAAGATCACCCCCCTTGTCCGGGTAGGACTCCTATGTGCGTGGACGGCAAGTTTGGTGTCTGGATGTACTATTTCCTTCCTCTGCAAACCGACTCTGTACAACCCTAGGCCCCTCCGATGTGTATATAAACCGGAGGGTTAGGTCCGTAGAAAGGACAAAGATTCATAGGCTAGACAGCTAGGGTTTAGCCATTACAATCTCGAGGTAGATCAACTCTTGTAACTCTTATACACACACCAAATATAATCAAGCAGGACGTAGGGTTTTACCTCCTTTAAGAGGGCCCGAACCTGGGTAAACATCGTGTCCCTATTGTCCCTTGTTACCATCGATCGTCAGACACATAACTTGGGACCCCCTACCCGAGATCTGCCGGTTTTGACACCGACATTGGTGCTTTCATTGAGAGTTCTGTTGTGTTGTCGATAGAAGAATCAATGGCTCGCCTCGTCATCGACGATGACGCCATTTCTGGGGAGACCTTTCTCCCTGGTCAACTCTTTGTGTTTGGCGCCTTCGTGCTACGTGCCAACTTGACCGATCACCTTGAGCAGGTCGACAGCTACGCCCCTGGTCGCCAGATCAGGCTTGGAAGTCTAAACTACATCACTGATATCCGAGGAGACCTGATCTTCGAGGGGTTCACGGCCTCGGCCGCCGCTCCCCACCCACACGAAGGAGGACCTTCGGATCTACTATCAGATCCCGTCCAGGGGTCGACGCTCGTGTCCGCCTCGGCCTTAGATCCGGGGCGGACCACTTCGTCCGAAGACGGGAGGGTGAACCCCGCCGGACTCTCTCCCCTCACGGAGCCTCTAGCCGGAGACCCAGATGCGACCACGCCATCGGCGGACCCGGAGTCAAACGGGACTCTCCCTGTCATCGGGAAGCCTGACTCACCTCTAGACACGAACTCCGAACTCTCGAGGTCTGCGTCCTCTAGGCTCGGTCAAGTGGTTATTGCCGAGCCTAGCTCCGCAGATCCTCAGACACCTGTCCAGCTCTCGTTCTTAAACGAAACACTGGAGTTAATAAAATCGCTCGCCATCACGGAAGTATCACCTCCGAACTATGCCTAGCTTGAACTGGGGGCCTAGAGTAGGGAATTTTACGTCCCACCCACCACCCATTTAGTAGCAACTGTCGAGGATTTAACCGACATGCTAGACTATGCCTCCGAAGACATCGATGGCATGGATGACAATGTCGAAGCCGAACCAGGTCAAAACCCGCCCATCACCGGGCGTTGGAAGGCCACTTCTACTTACGATGTGTACATGGTGGACATGCCTGAGAATAAGGACGACGATGGCACTCAAGATCCAGATGAGGATAAGCCCGTCGATGAACCACCAAAGCGCCGGCGTCAACGGCGCCGCTCACGATCGCGTCGGGGGAAGGGAAAGCATTACCAACACCGGAGATAATGACACTCCAAACAACGTCGAAGACCCCGACCACCCCGTTGAGCCTGCGTTCGAGCAGGATGAGAGGGAAGAGGGTCAATTCAACCCCGATGAACTTGCCGATCACGAGGATTCGGAAGATAGTAACTACTTACCTGTCTCCGAAGAGGATGTTAGCCTCGGTGACGAAAATTTCATCGTGCCAAAGGAACCCCTCGAACAAGAACGCTTCAAGCGACGGCTCATCACCACTGCACGGAGCCAGAAAAAGAAACAGCAACAGATTAAAGCTGAACAGGATACGCTCAACGACAGATGGACTAAGGTCCTAGCCGCCGAAGAAGGATATGGCTTTGAGCGCCAAACAAAGAGTTATCCCAAATGCATGCTACTGCCACAATTCGACGACGAGGCCTTCGAGCCAATACCGTCAAAATACAATCACGCTGATCAACCGGACCGACCACCACGTGGACAGGACAAAACGGCTAATTATGCTGAACACCAGCCCACGCCCCTCGTCATAGAGGCAAGGAAGCAGCGGCTCCGGGCTACACGTACGACCTACGTCAGGACCTGACCAATAGAGCCGGCCAGACCAGATCCATCTTTGGATCAAGAGGACGTGCCCCCACATGAGATGACGACCATCAAGCCGGGCACGACAAACCTAACCAAGTCCGGGGTCAGCACCGAACATAGATGTCATCCGAACTCCGTCGCGATGTCGCCCGGTATAGAGGTGCCACACACCCCATGTGCTTTACCGATGAGGTAATGCAGCACCAATTTCTGGAGGGGTTCAAACCCGTGAACATCGAGCAATACGATGGAACGACGAATCCCGCCATATGGATTGAAGATTTTCTTCTCCACATTCACATGGCTCATGGAGATGATCTCCACGCCATTAAATACCTCCCTCTAAAGCTGAAAGGACCAACACGGCACTGGTTGAACAACCTCCCAGAGAACTCAATTGGAAGTTGGGAAGACTTAGAGGATGCTTTTCGGGACAACTTTCAGGGCACTTATGTCCGGCCACCGGATGCTGATGACCCGAGTCACATAGTCCAGCAACCCGGAGAGTCAGCTCGCAAACTTTGGAATCGGTTCTTAATTAAAAAGAACCAAATCGTGGACTGTCCAGATGCCGAAGCCCTAGCGGTATTTAAGCACAACGTCCGTGACGAATGGCTCGCCCGACACCTCGGTCAGGAAAATCCGAAGACTATGGCAGCTCTTACCGCACTTATGACCCGCTTTTGCGCGGGCGAAGATAGCTGGTTGCACTAGTATGCGTCGGTGCTATACAAACGGTTTTTAATACCTTTTCGCGACGACATTTGGAACCGTCGCCTAGTGAGTGTGGGGATAGGGGGGTCCTTCCAACACGACCCAGAAACCGTCGGGGATATGCCCTCCTGGCACACACGCTCGGCAAAATAAGGTGTGTGCGACCGGCGAGCGCTCAAATATGGAAATACGTACAGTAGAGCTAAAAAAATACAATTATACAAGCGAAACTGTTTCTGGTCGCAAGTACATCCCACATAGTCAGTCCCCGCTAAATGTTTCCGTTCGTATGTACATCCCACACAGTCGCTACAAGGAAAACGTTTTCGTTCACAGGTACATCACACACAATTTTCCCGTTAAATCATTTGCGTTATTGAATGCATCACACACGGTCCGTAGAAAAAACTGTGTGGCAAAGGCTGACCATCACACACAGTTTTTATGTGGTAAACGTTTGCGCAAGGTGGCCTAACGCAAACAATTTTCTAGAGAAAGTCATGTGTGATTGTTCATTGATCCAACACAGTTTATTCCTAAAAACTGTGTGCGTTGCCTGAGGTCATCACCCACGGTATTTATTCAATAACCGTTTGCAATAGCAAAACCCAATTAGCAGGCTAATTTCCCTATTATTATTAATCCATTTATTAATCTAATTGACATTCACATTAAGCGCATAATCTATTTCATTTCCATATTAAGGAAGCAAAATTTCATAATTGAAATACATCAGAGTACAACATGATATAGCTTCAGCACTCAGCAACCCCATTACACAACTACACCAGCACCAAGTTTCACATGCAACATGTAGAACCTTTCGAAATTAGCATCATAGACGGTATATTGACAGATGCATCTCATCTGGAAAACTGCTGAAGCGGAAGGCGAATATTGAGCCTTCATTCATGTTGAAGGTCTTTGCAACTTTAGGCCAGTGCATGTGGATGATTGACCGTCCGTCCTTCATCCTCTTCAGGAACACTTCAATATTGAACCGTGGGTGTTGTATGAAAACCTTCCTCGCCTCCTGACCATAGAGGTGGTTTGAGAGGAAATCATCAGTGAACTGCTTTGGAAAGGTCTGAAAACAAGGACATGCATAAACATCTTATCTATATGGGAAATTGGGCAAAGGAATAAAAAAAGGCAAGGTATAATAGTTAGTACCATCTTGTAGTGAACTGATGTCATCCTCATTGTGCAGACAAAGATCTTGTTGTTTTTTGTCGCTAATTTCTTTATCCTAACAATCTTTCTGAGTTTCTTGATTTGAGTGATATTCATGGACAACTCATTTCCCCATATTCATGGGTCAAAACCTCTGACAGCAGGACCTGCATGTGCAAGACCAAATTGTTAAAAACCTAAATATTAGAATGGTTCCTGCAATTGCACAATAATGTGCTATTAGACAACGGATCATGCATGTGCTAACCTTGATTGTAAACCTCAGTGCTTCCCATTGTTTCCCTGCAACACATGTAGGTAGTTAGTCATCAGGTTAAGTAAGGGTTCGCATGCTATCAGTAAAACATGTTGATGAAAAATAAGCACATTGTAGATTCATCAGATTAATTCAAGCCACATGGAAAACCCATTTATCCAAACCAAGCATGACTAAGAACTAGGAAATATAGCACTTGTATATTGATGACCCACAAGTATAGGGGATCTATCGTAGTCCTTTCGATAAGTAAGAGTGTGAACCCAACAAGGAGCAAAGGAAATGACAAGTAGTTTTCAGTAAGGTATTCTCTACAAGCACTGAAATTATCGGTAACAGATAGTTTTGCGATAAGGTAATTTGTAACGGGTAACAAGTAACAAAAGTAAAAAAGGTGCAGCAAGGTGGCCCAATCCTTTTTGTAGCAAAGGACAAGCCTGGACAAACTCTTATATAAAGGAAAGCGCTCCCGAGGATGCATGGGAATTATCGTCAAGCTAGTTATCATCATGCTCATATGATTCGCGTTCGTTACTTTGATAATTTGATATGTGGGTGGACCGGTGCTTGGGTACCTCCCTTCTTTGGACAAAC
The DNA here is from genome assembly GCF_002575655.3 of Aegilops tauschii subsp. strangulata. Taxonomy (NCBI): domain Eukaryota; kingdom Viridiplantae; phylum Streptophyta; class Magnoliopsida; order Poales; family Poaceae; genus Aegilops; species Aegilops tauschii. The sequence continues at coordinate 19,221,292 of NC_053038.3, read as the reverse complement.
ATCCCACTTATGATTAACCCCTCTTGCAAGCATCCGCAACTACAAAAGAAGTATTAAGGTAAACCTAACCATAGCATGAAACATATGGATCCAATTCAGCCCCTTACGAAGCAACGCATAAACTAGGGTTTAAGCTTCTATCCCTCTAGGAACCCATCATCTACTTATTACTTCCCAATGCCTTCCCCTAGGCCCAAACAATGGTGAAGTGTCATGTAGTCGACGTTCACATAACACCACTAGAGGAAAGACAACATACATCTCATCAAAATATCGAACGAATACCAAATTCACATGACTACTTATAACAAGACTTCTCCCATGTCCTCAGGAACAAACGTAACTACTCACAAATCATATTCATGTTCATAATAAGAGGGGTATTAATATGCATAAAGGATCTGAACATACGATCTTCCACCAAATAAACCAACTAGCATCAACTACAAGGAGTAATCAACACTACTAGCAACCCACAGGTACCAATCTGAGGTTTTGAGACAAAGATTGAATACAAGAGATGAACTAGGGTTTGAGATGAGATGGTGTTGGTGAAGACGCTGATGGAGATTGACCCCTTCCCGATGAGAGGATTGATGGTGATGACGATGGTGATGATTTCCCCCTCCCGGAGGGATGTTTCCCCGGTAGAACAGCTCCGCCGGAGCCCTAGATTAGTTCCACCAAGGTTCCGCCTCGAGATGCCCTACATTCTATTCACAATGTCCACATGATTTGTTATGGTAAAGTAACAATCTATTCACAATGTCAAGTATGAATCAGAAACTTCATTGAAAACTAACAAACTATGATCTCGGTCATTGAAGCAATTGCAATTTATCATAACATCTAAAAGAGTCAATATAAGAGCTTTTCAGCAAGTCCACATACTCAACTATCATTTAGTCTTTTACAATTGCTAACACTCACGCAATACTTATGGGTATAGAGTTTTAATCGGACACAGAGAAAGGTAGGGGCTTATAGCGTTGCCTCCCAACCTTTTACCTCAAGGGTAATGTCAACAATAATAGTTTATGATAACTTACATCCAATTGGATATATATATATATATATATCAGGATCTTTCCAACACAATGTGCTTGCCAAAGGATAAAGTGTAAAAAGGAAAGGTGAAGATCACCTTGACTCTTGCATAAGACATAAGTCAAAAATAAAAGGCAGGCCCTTCGCAGAGGGAAGTAGAGGTTGTCATGTGCTTTTATGGTTGGATGCACAAAATCTTAATGCAAAAGAACGTCACTTTATATTGCCACTTGTGATAGGGACCTTTATTATGCAGTCCGTCGCTTTTATTTCTTCCATATCTCAAGATCGTATAAAGCTTATTTTCTCCACACTAATAGATCATACATATTTAGAGAGCAATTTTTATTGCATGCAACAGTGACAACTTACTTGAAGGATCTTACTCAATCCATAGGTAGATATGGTGGACTCTCATGGCAAAACTGGGTTTAAGGATATTCGGAAGCACAAGTAGTATCTCTACTTGGTGCAGAGAATTTGGCTAGTATGAGGGGGAAAGGCAAGCTCAACATGTTGGATGATCCATGACAATATACTTTATTTCGGATATAAGAAAACGTAACCCATTACGTTGTCTTCCTTGTCCAACATCAACTTTTTAGCATGTCATATTTTAATGAGTGCTCACAATCATAAAAGATGTCCAAGATAGTATATTTATTTGTGAAAACCTCTCTTTCTTTATTACTTCCTATTAATTGCAATGATGATCCAAACTATGTTTGTCAACTCTCAACAACTTTTATTCATCATACTCTTTTATATGTGAAGTCATTACTCTCCATAAGATCAATATGATCTGTTTATTTCTTTTTATTCTTTCCTTTTACTATTATTCCCTCAAGATCATAGCAAGATAACCAAGCCCTCGACTCAAGACTAATCTTTATTATATATAGCTCACGGGCTCGAGTACATAGATAAGGATCAACATAAAACTCAAAGCTAGATCATACTAAAACTTTATTCTACTAGATCAAGATATAACCAAAAGGATTGAACTAAGAAAAATGGTAAAGATAGAAGTGTGATGGTGATACGATACCGGGGCACCTCCCCAAGCTTGGCAGTTGCCAAGGGGAGTGCCCATACCCATGTATTTATGTCTCTTTCCTCGGAGGTGGTGATGATAGAGTTGTTGATGATGCAGGCTTGTCGTCCATCTTCCAAGGCATAGGCTCACCATCATAAAAGGATGATCGGGTCTCCGGGATCCTCAAATCTGCAGCCAAACTCATCCTCTTAAATCTATATTCATACTCACAATTTTGGTTTTGCAGGTCATAGATCTGGGCCTGGAGGTGCTCAATTTTCTCGTGAAGCTTGAAGATGGTTTCCCCAATGTTCTTGGCATCTAGCTTGTGGTTGTTGGTGAACTCCGCGATCATAATGTGGTTGGCGTCGAGTCCTCGTTCCACCATCTCCTGGCACTTGAAAACTTGTTGCTCCATTGCTTCGAGTCTTGTCTCAGTGCTTCCGCTCCTCCTTGGTCCCTCAACATCGCGGATGTGCAGCAACCCCTCACGCATCTCAATGGTTTGAGGGTGTTGCAGCACCTCCGCGAGGTAGGGGTTGATGACCTTCTCGAAGAACTTGTCCTTGGGGGCACTTGAAGACGTCATGGTGATTTAGATCTGTCAGAAAAATAGCTGAAAAAAACAGGGGATATTCATGTGGTCCGGTGGTCAAAACCTTCGGGAGATTAAATAATGAACCTTTACCAACCAAAAGAAGTATCGTGCAAGAAAACGGAGTCCGGAGAGCACACGAGGTGCCCACGAGGCAGGGGGCGCGCCCAGGGGGCGAGGGCGCGCCTTCCACCCTCGTGGATGCCGCGTGTCCTTTTTGGACTACTTCTTATTTTCCTATTTTCTTAAATATTCCAAAACGGAGCAAAATTGCCATTAGAACTGTTTTGGAGTCAGTTTACTTACCGTACCACGTACCTATTCCTTTTCGGAGTCTGAAACGTTCTGGAAAGTGTCCCTTATGTACTCCTCCGGGGTTACAGTATCAATAACATTGGTTTCAACATTTATGGGATTGCCTGGGATATAATGTTTGATTCTTTGACCGTTCACCACCTTTGGATTTGTGCCTTCGAAGTTGTTGATTTTATGGCACCGGAACGATAAACCTCCCCGATAACGTAAGGACCTTCCCATTTAGAGAGGAGTTTTCCTACAAAAAATCTTAAACGAGAGCTGTATAGCAAAACATAATCACCTACGTTAAACTCACGCTTTTGTATCCTTTTGTCATGCCATCTTTTAACTTTTTCTTTAAACAGTTTGGCATTCTCATAGGCTTGGGTTCTCCACTCATCAAGTGAGCTAATGTCAAATAGTCTCTTCTCACCGGCAAGTTTGAAATCATAATTGAGCTCTTTAATGGCACAATATGCCTTATGTTCTAATTCGAGAGGTAAGTGACATGCTTTTCCGTAAACCATTTTATACTGAGACATACCCATAGGATTTTGGGATTTTTATATGCATTTCTATAGGCCCATAATGCATCATCAAGTTTCTTGGACCAATTCTTTCTAGATCTATTACCAGTCTTTTGCAAAATTAATTTAATCTCTCTATTACTCAGTTCTACTTGACCACTAGATTGTGGGTGGTATGGAGATGCAATTCTATGATTAACGTCATACTTAGCAAGGATCTTACGAAAAGCACCATGAATAAAATGTGAACCACCATCAGTCATTAAGTATCTAGGGACTCCAAACCTCGGAAAAATAACTTCTTTAAGCATCTTAATAGAGGTGTTATGATCAGCACTGCCAGTTGGAATAGCTTCTACCCACTTAGTAACGTAATCAACAACAACTAAAATATGTGTATACCCATTAGAGGAAGGAAGCGGTCCCATATAATCAAAGCCCCAAATATCAAATGGTTCTATAACAAGTGAATAGTCCATAGGCATTCCTTGACGTTTGCTAATATTACCAATTCTTTGACATTCATCACAAGACAAGACAAACTTATGGGCGTCCTTGAAGAGAGTAGGTGTCGGTGTACAAAAGTAGGGGCTCTCCTTTTGACCCCTTTACTTGTGCACGGGCAGTTAGAGCCGCGCCCGCGGCCACACTTAACAGGGAAAAGGAGGGAAGCCGGAGGGAAAATGAAGCACAAGACAAACAAGGCAATGCCAAGACCTGAAGCGCTAAAGAGCAAAGGCGCAAGACGGGCTCCCCCGGCAAGACCCTTGCCGGGGCGGCCTCCGCGGCCCCGGCAAGAGCCTTGCCAGGGCAGCTTGCCCAACACCAGCGGAGCGAGCCACCCTTGAGCCCGCGGGTTCCAAACACCACCAACCAACTACATTGGAACCAAGGCTCGGGTGGCACCTCTGTGGTGGCATGCAGATCTTCATCAAGATCATAGACACACAAGATCAGATGAGGACCAGAAGACGACAACCCTCGGCGGGATCCCAACCGAAGAAGTCCACGAGACCCCTGGCAAGACGCTTGCCGGGGAAGACAGCGACGCCACGGCAAGACCCTTGTCGGGGCCCTGGCAAGATCCTTGCCGAAGACACCGACGGGGCCGTGGCCAGGCCCGCGTCTGCCAAGGCTCCACCGCTGTCCCCATACAGCTGCCAGCTCAACCAGCTGAGCAGACATCTGCGTGGCGATGAGCGGCCTCCACGACCGACACAGCAAGCACCTGCGTGGTGGCATGCAGGTCTTTGTGAAGGCTCCACCACCGCGCCAGCCCAGCAGCCAGCCAACGTGGCGCCGTGACGCCTCGTCAGCTCGGACGCGCGTCGAAGCCAGGCGAGGCAGCGACAGCTGGGATGTGCTTCCTTGCCGTCCCCGATAAAGTGAGAGAGTCACGTCGGCAGCGCATTAAATGCGTTTGTCCGATGGTGCCAAAGGATAGACTCGTCCACTGTACACCTTTCCACCTCCTGTGTGCCACTGTGGCAGCCCCTTTTGCCTATAAAAGGAGGCCTGAGGCGACCAGGAGGAGGATTCAGATCTTTTGGGCAAGTTGCACCCTGTAGCTAGCTCAAGAACACAAGAACGCTCGAATACATCCACCAAAGCAGGACTAGGGTATTACGCATCTTCGCGGCCCGAACCTGGGTAAACGATCCGTGTGCTTCCTGTCAGACCCGCTCTTTGCACAACCCCGCGCCCGCCAACCGCCAGAAGGGATCCCAGTGATTCCATAGGTGTCGATTTCCCCCGACATCTTTGGCGCGCCAGGTAGGGGGGCGCAGTTGTGAGAATCTGGTCTAGCAGGTAGTTTGGCAGTTTCTCATTGCCATGGCTCCCAAGAAGAAGACGATCACGGCGATCATCTCGTCGGGAGCCGAACGGCCCGTACCAGTGCGGGCGAGCAGTGGGCCGGTCGCGGACAGAACCCAAGCCACGGCCCGCGACCACCAACATCGCCCTGGTAGTCAGAGCCTGGGGAGCGGCGTCGTTCGTGCGCGAAACGACGGGCCGCACGCCGCCAAATCCAAAGACGGAGCTGGGCCCCCCGCAGGTGGCGCGGGGCCCTCCAGGGGTGGCGCCGTGCCACCTACGGGCGGCGCAGCAACCTCCAAGACGCCTACGCCGGTGCCCACGACGCGCTCTTCCCAGGGTGTGCGCGATGAATAGTGTCATCACGCTGGTGACCCCGGACGCCACCATGGGAAGAGTCCCGTGCATCATTCGCGGGACGGAGGAGGCCAGCATGCCCATCGAAGTGCTGGCGAAAATGGCGTGCAACCGCCAGGCCGTGATAGAGCTCCTTCTAACGCGGTTAGAAGTCGGAGCGCGTCACGGTCCACGCAGCTTTCGCCGCCACCCACGCCAGCAGAAGCTTTGGCGCGCGTGCAGCTGCTCCTCGACTTTCCTCCGGCCGCGGAAAAGCTCGACGAATGGAGAGCCACCATCCGGAGCCTCGTCGCTGTCGCCAACAAAGATGAACCGCGACCGGCGGGGCCCTCGGGCCGACACTCCGTCGAGCCACCCCACGCCAGCAGTGGGAAGATCGGAGGTGCTGCAGCCACGGTGCACTCTCCTCCTCCACGCCAGCCACCGCGGGTGCCGGTTCGTCGTGATGACGCTTGTGATAACATTTCCATAGCGTCGTCCGACCCATGGACCCACCGCGATCAGCGCCAAGTTCTTCGGGAGCGAGCCCATGAAGTGCTCGAACCACCATCGAGCGCCGGCGCGACACACGCCACCAGTCAGATAAGCGGGCGGGGCCCGCTAGGGACCACCCAACACCGGGAGGCTCCGGCGGCCTACCTTACGAGGTGGGTTGCCCAGCCTTTACCCGTGAGCTGCGGCAGTTCCAGTGGTCGTCCCACCGCACGTTGAAGCCCGATGTCGGCGAGAAGTACAATGGCAAGACCCATCCGTCAGAGTTCCTCAGCATCTACACCATCGCGATGCAAGCCGCTGGAGCTTGTGACGACAAGGTGCTTGCCAATTACTTCTCGTTGGCCCTGAAACCCAATGTCATGTCTTGGTTGATGCACTTGCCGGCGGATTCCATTTCTTCTTGGTCGGATCTGTGTCATGAGTTCGTTGGTGCCTTCACCAGAGGCCACCAAGCTCATGGCCAGGCGAGTGATTTGCATATCATTCCCCAGAAGGAAGGTGAAACCCTACGCAAGTACATACAGAGGTTCAGCCGAGTGCAATACAACATCCCAGATGTTCATCCCGCCGCCGTGATCAGCGCATTCCATCAGAATGTGCGTAACCGCAAGATGCGTGAAGAGCTAGCAATGAACAAGGTCAAGCATGTGGCCGAACTTTACGTTTTGGCCGATAGATGCACTCAGGCCGAAGAGGGGAGGAAGTGCCCCGGCGAAGACGCCGGCGCGGAAACCGACTCTACCGACGAAGACACCGCCACCCCGATGAAGAAGGGTCGGCATCGCAATAGGAAACGTAAGGGCAAGACCATGCTTGCCGTCGAGGGATCCGACGACACCGGCGCTACCAAGAAGGCCAAGGCAGACGACCCCGGCAAGGAGATTGCCGGGTGCGCCGCTTGCCAGGCCTTGGCGGCTGCCGATAAGCCCGGAGGCTCCGACAAGTAGTACTGCAAGATCCACCGCACCAAGGGCCACGACCTCTAGAACTGCCGACAAGTCGAGCTGCTTGTTGAAAAGCAAAAAGCCGAGTATGAGAGGCGGGACAAGGAGAAGGGTCAGGATGGTGCCGAAGGATCCGGCAAGAAGCGTGGCGGCCAAGGAGGCCGCCGCGGCAAGGATAATCAGCAAGAGAGGCCCGCTCGGGGCCGCGACAAGAAGCAGGAAGACGACGATCATGACGAGGACGACGAGTCCGGCGAGCACGAGTTTCAGAAGGCTACGGAGGCCATGTGCGTCGATGGTGGCGCCTCGCTGCACACTTCTCACCACCAGCTCAAGCAGTGGGCGCGTGAGATCACAGCAGCGGAGCCATCGTTCGACGCTCAGAAACCGCTGAAGTGGTCCAGCACGCCCATCATCTTTGACGCCGAGGATCACCCTGATCGCACAACCGCGGTCGAGTGTTTTCCGTTGTTGGTTTCACCAACGATACGCAACCTCAAGGTGAACAAGAAGCTGGTTGACGGTGGGGGCGGTCTGAACTTGATCTCACCCGTTGTGATCAAGAGGCTGCAAATTCCTGATGGAAACCTCGAGGAGACCGGCACGTTTCAAGGGGTCAACCCGGGAAGGAGCCAACCAAAGGGGAAGGTCACGTTGCCTGTGACGTTTGGAGGCGAGTTGAACTACAGGACGGAAAGGATTGTCTTCGATGTAGCCGAGATCCCCTTGCCCTACAATGGGATCCTCGGCCGCCCGGCACTAGCCAAGTTCATGGCGGCGTCGCATTACGCCTACAACACGCTAAAGATGCCTGGGCCGATGACCATCATCACCGTCCCCTGCGACAATAAGGATGCGCTGATCTACGCCGACCTACTCTACCAGGAAGCAGTTGCAGCAGCTACCGCCAAGGCACTTGCTCCTGCCGCTGAAGCCCCGGGAGGGAAGAAGAAGACCGGCAAGACCTCTCGCACCCACTCCGGCAAGCGCACCTCTTCGGAGTGTTGTGCTACCGTCGAGGACGTGCCAGAAAGCTCCACCGGCAAGAGCAAGAAATCCAGAGCTGCACCACCAGAGACCAACAAGGTGTCCGTCAGGGAGGATGGCATGGGAGGGTCTTTCACCATAAGCTCCACCCTCGACAACAAATAGGAAAGCGCGCTCGTCACTTTCCTGCGGGTGAATGTCGATGTTTTTGCCTGGCAAGCATCCGACATCCCCGACATTCCCAGGGAAGTGATTGAGCACAATCTTGCTGTCTGCCCCCATGCGCGACCCGTCAAGCAGAAGGTCAGGAAGCAAGATTTGGAACGGCAGGAGTTCATCACAGAGGAGATCAGGAGGTTGGAGGTAGCAGGCTTGGTGAGAGGAGTACTCCATCCGACATGGTTGGCCAATCCGGTGGTGGTGCGCAAGGCAAATGGGAAGTGGAGGCTGTGTATTGACTACACATATATCAATAAGGCTTGTCCCAAGGACCCTTTCCCGTTGCCGCTCATCGACCAGATTGTTGACTCCACGGCCGGGTGTGATCTGTTATCATTCCTCGACGCCTACTCAGGATACCACCAGATCTTCATGACAAGGGAAGACGGAGAAAAGACAGCATTCATCACCCCGTGTGGTACGTATTGCTTTTTACGGATGCCCTTTGGGTTAAAGAGTGTTGGCTCAACGTTTGCAAGGGCAGTCCAAATTGGTTTTGAGCCCCAGCTACATAGAAATATGGAAGCATAAATGGACGACATAGTGGTCAAGACCAAGGACAGGGCAACCCTTGTACAAGATCTGGAGGAGACGTTTGCAAATTTGAGCAAGATCAACCTCAAGTTGAACCCCGAGAAGTGTGTCTTCGAAGTTCCGTCCGACAAACTTCTCGGGTTCTTTGTGTCATAGCGAGGGATCGAGGCGAACCCAGACAAGATCAAGGCTATCGAGCAGATTGAGGTGCCCAAGCGGATCAAGGATGTGCGTCGGCTCACCGATTGCGTTGCTGCCATGAGCCGATTCATCTCCAAGTCTGCTGAGCGTGCCCTCCCCCTTTTCAAAATCTTGAAAAAGGCGGGCCCGATGGAGTGGACCCCGGAGGCCGAAGCGGCACTACAGGACCTGAAGAAATACCTCTCCTCTACACCAGTACTGGTTGCGCCTAAACCACAAGAGCCATTGCTGCTGTATCTGGCGGCAACGAATCAAGTGGTCAGCGCCGTGCTAGTGGCGCAGAGGGAGGTCGACGAAGAGGCAGTGACAACGGCAGGACCGGCGGACGGCGAGCCACAGATTCCCCCGGCAGGGCCTGGCGCCAGCCAAATGAAGTGGTGCAGAAGAAGAAGATGATGCAGCATCCAGTTTACTTTGTCAGCTCCCTCTTGCAGGGGCTAGGTCAAGGTACTCCGGTGTGCAGAAATTGCTCTTCGACCTCCTTATGGCCTCGAGGAAGCTGCGTCATTACTTCCAAGCACACGAAATCACCGTCGTTACTCGCCTCCCGTTGCAATGGATACTGCATAACCTAGACGCAACCGAGAGGATCGTGGAGTGGGCCTTGGAACTGTTGAGCTTTGGTTTGAAGTTTGAAAGTACTTCGACAATTCAGAGAAGAGTCCTGGCGGAGTTAATTGCGGAATGGACCTCAATGCCTGACGAAGAGATCCAGGAGACCACTCTCCCCGGCAAGGAAGCAAGTCGCAACTGGATCATGTACTTTGACGGGGCTTTCTCGCTGCAAGGCGCCGGTGCCGGTGTGCTGCTAGTCGCACCCACCGGAGAGCACCTCAAGTATGTAATCCAGATGCACTTTCCCAGGGAGATGTCCACAAATAACACCGCTGAATACGAGGGGTTGCTTGCCGGTCTCAGGATCGTGGCAGACCTTGGGATTAAGAAGCTCATTGTTAGGGGTGATTCATAGCTTGTTGTCAGGCAAGTCAACAAGGATTATCAGAGCCCGTTGATGGAGGCCTACGTAGATGAGGTGAGGAAGCTGGAAGAGCGCTTCGACGGTATACAAGCGGAGCACGTTCCCCGAGTGGAGAACGACATCACCGATTACCCGTCGAAGCGCGCTGCGTTAAAGCTACCTGTGGAACCAGGTACTTTTGTGCTTCGGTTAACTCAACCATCCGTTGAACCATCAACAGAGCAGAACAAGCGAAGGAAATCAGACCCCGACAAGTACTTTCCCGCCGAGCCCCCTGGGGCCCCCGACAAGGATGCTGCCGTGGGAACTGAGCCTGCCAAGGGGCAACTGACTCCGGTAGGGCATCAAGCCCTGGCCGTAGAGAGGGCCGCTCCCATGGCAGAAGAAATGCCTTTAGCCCTTGCCGTCGAGCCCCAGGCTCCGGCATGGGCACAGAATACCATTCGATTCCTCCAAACGGGGGAGCTTCCTGAGGAGCAGGAAGAAGCAGAGAAAGTAGCCCGTCGGTCTGTGATGTATCAGTTCGTCGATGATGTCCTGTACAGGAAAAGGCCGAACGGTGTGAAATTGAAGTGCATCCCCCAGGAGGAAGGACTGGAGCTGTTGGCGGAGATACACGGAGGCATATGTTGGTCCCACGTAGGGTCGAGGGCCCTTGCCGGCAAGGCGTTCCGGCAAGGTTTCTTCTGGCCCACTGCCCTCCAGGATGCAACGGCACTAGTAACCAAGTGTGAAGCGTGTCAGTTCCATTCGAAGAAGCTTCATCAACCAGCTCAAGCCCTTCAAACAATTACTCTCTCCTGGCCATTTTCGGTCTGGGGGCTCGACATACTGGGCCCTTTCCCCCGCGCTGTCGGGGGCTTTGAGTACTTGTACGTTGCGATCGACAAGTTCACAAAGTGGCCGGAGGTGGAGGCAGTGAGAAAGGTTACAACACAGTTAGCCGTCAAGTTCTTTCAGGGGCTAGTCTGCCATTTTGGTGTGCCAAACAGGGTCATCACCGACAACGGCACACAGTTGACAAGCCACACCTTCATGCAATACATCCAGGACCTTGGTAGCAAGGTCTGTTTCGCTTCCGTGGCACACCCACGGAGCAACGGCCAGGCGGAGAGGGCAAATGCTGAAGTACTGAGAGGCCTGAGAACAAAGACTTTTGACAAGCTGCACAAGAGTGGAAGGCGCTGGATTGATGAATTGCCGGCGGTTCTTTGGTCGATCAGAACGACGCCAAATCGAGCCACTGGCCAGACACCCTTTGCCCTGGTATACGGGGCAGAAGCAGTTCTCCCCACGAAACTCACATACGGGTCACCTCGAGTGCTCGCTTATGACGAGCTTGAGCAAGAGCAATTGCGGCAAGATGACGCAACGCTCCTTGAGGAAGATCGTCTTCGGGCGGCTATGAGAGAAGCGTGCTACTAGCAAGCCTTGCACCGCTACCATAGCCGCAAGGTTCATGCCCGAAGCTTTGAGGAAGGCGACCTTGTTCTTCGGCGCGTTCAATCGGCCAAGAATTCCAACAAGTTGACGCCAAAGTGGGAAGGCCCTTATCGGGTAATACGAGTCACCAGGCTCGGCGCAGTCCGCCTGGAGACCGAAGATGCTATTCCAGTGAGAAACTCCTGGAATATTGAACATCTTCGCAAGTTTTACCCATAAGGCGCGGTTGCCGGGCCCCCCGGCAAACCACCTTTTGTACAAGCCTTGCCGGCAAGCCATGTAACCCTCTGTACAAAGCCAGGCGCAGACCCTGAGCATAAATAAATGAAGCGCTGGCGCCCTAAGTTTTAGCATGCATGCTAGGTTAAGTCTCTCCCTCGATTAGGGTGATAGTGCTTAGCAGTGACTAACCCTTAGCATAGAGGTCGAGTGTGCGTTTCTCTGTTCCTTTCCATCCTCTTTGGTTCGCAGGGTACATGGATGTTTCTGCTGAGCTGTTTGGAAGAAAGAGAACGAGCCGGCGCCCCGGCCTCGGCAAGCCAAGGTTGCCGGGGGCTGCGGATACAAGAATCCAACCGCGGCAAGCCAAAGCTGCCGGGGGGCTGCAGATTCAGATAAGTCTTTCATCCTCTGTTGTGCATTTCCGTATGAAGTTGGGGCGTATGAAACCTCGTTTTGCTCCTGGACCACCGTGCTCCCCCTTTTTCCTGTACCCAAGTCCCTGGGTCGGAACCGGGTCGAAGTCGCGGTGGCGAGGAAATAAACGAGGGGCCTAACTCTACTTCATCCCTGCCTCTGCCAAGAGCGTGAGAATGGTCGGCTAAAGAAAGGGGATGGCAAGGCCTGTTGCCGGGCGTCAATGTTTATCTTAAAAATAACAAGGATTCACTCCTTGGCATGGGCCTCGCTCATGCACAAAGAACCCGGCAAGCACCCTTTTTCATTAAAAACGCCCCATACAGGTACAGTTCATACGGGATGAAAAACATGAGCAAGGGGATTACAAATTTCAAATCTAACAAGTGTCCGCAGGCTTACAAACTAAAAAGAGATAAGATGCCCGTAATCCCTTTCTTGTCCCTCTCCTCAGAAGATGGAACAAGGTAGCAGGAGGGCAAAAAGAGCGCCTAGGCGAGGTACGAGGGGCAGAAGGCACCGAGAGAACATCCCGGTGCCAGGAGGGGAGCTGGAAGATGAGGCAGCGGGCCGACAATACGTGACGAAGGCGTCGGTGCCCGCGTACTCCGACTTGACGGCCGCCACCCACCTTCTTCGCCTTCTCCGGCCCTCCTACGCCAGCCGCCCAAGGAAGCGACGCGGAACACGCCGATGGAGAGCTTGACGAGGAAGGCCCTCGGTAGGGCGCGTGGCCGAGGGAGGGACGGCGCGGTCAGTCGAAGTAGGGATCAGCGTCCCGCCGTTCGGCACCCTCGTCGTCGCTGTCTCTGTCCTCCTCGTCACTTCTGCTTGAGGAGGAATCTTCATTGTTGGAGGAGCTCTCCACGCAGCACTTTAGGCGAGTTCCAAGATCTCCAAAGACCTTGATGGAGAGCAGGCCGCCATCCATTAACTTGAAGTAGAGTACGATCCCCGCCGTCAGGCTGTGGATGCGAGCAAATGTCTTCCATCCACGACGGAGGTACATGACGTGAGGAGCGGGGAAGTCGACGTCGACCCGCGTACCGCCGTTCCCGCAGCCCCTCATGTGCAGCCTGAGGGTATGGGGCGGATCGAGCTCCATTTCCCGAGCAAATGGGGTAGGGAGACGGAGACGACGGCACGGTAGCCGGCGTAGCCTGATGAAGAACTCACGGGGCTGGTCCACGACGTGGCCCTCCATCGTGGGGAGGCATCGCTGGCGGGGGCAAGGCCGGTGCGCCGCCCCGTCGCCCTCTTCCCCGAGCGCCACGGCGACCTCGGCCTCGCCCCCTCCCCCTTCCTCTCGTGGCCGGCTCCACCGCCACAGGCTCTTGGGAAGGAGGGACGTGCTGTCGAGCAGCGACCCTCGCCGCCACCGTTGAAAGGCCTGCGCCCCCTCTCGCCATGGCAGATGGAAGAAAGGAGTGGAGGTGGAAGGAGATGGATGCTGGTAGAATGTGGGATGACATCCCCCTCCCCGTTCTTATAAAGGAGCGGGGTCGGGGCTCGGCAGCCCCACTCAACCAATCCAACCGTCGGGGGCGCAGGGAATCGGGACCGACCCGCTACCCCAATCAGCGACGGCCCGGTTTCCCGCCTCCGCCACCTGACACCTGCATGGGGGACACGTGGCGAGCGAGCAGGATCGAGGGGATGGGTGAGGCGACCGTTCCCCACCCCGTGATCGCGGGGCGCGGGCGCCTTGAGGCCTCGACCGGAGTCCACTCAGTAAATGAACCGCGCCTCTGCGCCTCCCTCTTTCTTTATGGGGAGGCGCGAGCCGCCTCTTTACCATGATGTGACGCATGCGTGCGGAGACCGCCCCACGCATGACCCCCACGTCACGCACGACCCTCCACGTCGCGCGTTCAACGCGGGCCATGGGGAAGCGCAGTGAACAAAAAGTTACTGCGGTAAAATCCACCCCACCTGACCGCACACCGTTCTGGGCCTGGCCCAACAATGCGCTGCGCTTATGTGTGGCCTAGGCCCGGGGGCTCCTATCGGTGTACAAAAGTAGGGGCTCTCCTTTTGACCCCTTTACTTGTGCACGGGCAGTTAGAGCTGCGCCCGCGGCCACACTTAACAGGGCAAAGGAGGGAAGCCGGAGGGAAACCGAAGCACAAGACAAACAAGGCAACGCCAAGACCAGAAGCGCTAAAGAGCAAAGGGGCAAGACGGGCTCCCCCGGCAAGACCCTTGCCGGGGCGGCCTCCGCAGCCCCGACAAGAGCCTTGCCGGGGCAGCTTGCCCAACACCAGCGGAGCGAGCCACCCTTGAGCCCGCGGGTTCCAAACACCACCAACCAACTACATTGGAACCAAGGCTCCGGAGGCACCTCTGTGGTGGCATGCAGATCTTCGTCAAGATCATAGACACACAAGATCAGATGAGGACCAGAAGACGACAACCCTCGGCAGGATCCCAGCCGAAGAAGTCCACGAGACCCTCGGCAAGACGCTTGCCGGGGCCCCAGCAAGATCCTTGCCGAAGACATTGATGGGGCCGCGGCCAGGCCCGCGTCTGCCAAGGCTCCACCATCGTCCCCATATAGCTGCCATCTCAACCAGCTGAGCAGGCACCTACGTGGTGACGAGCGGCCTCCACGACCGACGCAGCAAGCACCTGCGTGGTGGCATGCAGGTCTTCGTGAAGGCTCCACCACCGCGCCAGCCCAGCAGCCAGCCAACGTGGTGCCGTGACGCCTCGTCAGCTCGGACGCGCGTTGAAGCCAGGCGAGGCGGCGACAGCTAGGACGTGCTTCCTTGTCCTCCCCGATAAAGCAAGAGGGGCACGTCGGCAGCGCATTAAATGCGTTTGTCCGACGGTGCCAGAGGATAGACTCGTCCACTGTACACCTTTCCACCTCATGTGTGCCACTCTGGCTGCCCCTTTTGCCTATAAAAGGAGGCCCGAGGCGACCAGGAGGAGGATTCGGATATTTTGGGCAAGTTGCACCCCGTAGCTAGCTCAAGAACACAAGAACGCTTGAATACATCCACCAAAGCAGGACTAGGGTATTACGCATCTTCGCGGACCGAACCTGGGTAAACGATCCGTGTGCTTCCTGTTAGACCCGCTCTTTGCACAACCCCGCGCCCGCCAACCGCAGAAGGGATCCCAGTGATTCCATAGGTGTCGATTTCCCCCGACAGTAGGCCAATAAAAACTGGATTGCAATACCTTATGTGCAGTTCTATCTCCAGCGTGGTGTCCTCCATAAGCCTCGGAGTGACACTTGCGTAGGATCTGTTCCTGTTCATGCTCAGGTACACAACGTCTAATAACACCGTCTACTCCTTCTTTATAAAGGCGTGGGTCATCCCGAAAGGAATGTATTAAATCATAGAAAAACTTTTTCTTTTGCTGGTATGTGAAGCTAGGTGGTATAAATTTAGCAACAATGTAAGTAGCATAATCAACATACCATGGAGTAGTACGAGAAGCATTTATGACAGCTAACTGTTCAGGAAAGCTATCATCAATAGGTAGTGGGTCATCAAGAACATTCTCTAACCTAGATACGTTGTCTGCAACGGGGTTCTCAGCTCCCTTTCTATCAATAATATGCAAATCAAATTCTTGTAGTAGGAGAACCCATCTAATAAGTCTAGGTTTAGCATCTTTCTTTTCCATAAGATATTTAATAGCAGCATGATCGGTGTGAACAATTACTTTAGAATCAACAATGTAAGGTCCGAACTTATCACAAGCAAATACAACTGCTAAAAATTCTTTTTCAGTAGTAGCATAATTTCTCTGGGCACTGTCTAGAGTTTTACTAGCATACTGGATAACATCTAATTTCTTATCAACTCTTTGTCCTATAACAACACCTACAACATAATCACTAGCATCACACATAATTTCAAAGGGTAAATTCCAATCAGGTGGCTGAACAATAGGTGCAGAAATCAAGGCTTTCTTAAGTATTTCAAATGCTTCTATACAATCATCATCAAAGGCAAAAGGAACATCTTTTTGTAAGAGATTAGTCAGAGGCCTAGAATTTTTTGAGAAGTCCTTAATGAACCTCCTATAAAAACCGGCATGACCAAGGAAACTTCTTATACCTTTAATGTCCTTAGGACACGTCATCTTTTCAATAGCATCAACTTTAGCTTTATCAACTTCAATACCTCTTTCAGAAATTTTAGGCCCCAAGACAATACCTTCATTAACCATAAAGTGGTACTTCTCCCAATTCAAGACAAGATTAGTTTCTTCACATCTTTGCAAAACTCGATCAAGGTTGCTTAAGCAATCATCAAAAGAAGTTCCATATACGGAAAAATCATCCATGAAAACCTCAACAATCTTTTCACAAAATTCAGAGAATATAGCAGTCATACATCTTTGAAAGGTAGCAGGTGCATTGCATAAACCAAAAGGCATACGTCTATAAGAAAAGGTACCAAAAGGGCAAGTAAAAGTGGTCTTTTCTTGATCCTCTTTTGACAGAGGTATTTGAGAGAAACCAGAATAACCATCTAGAAAGCAAAAATGTGTATGTTTGGATAATCTTTCTAGCATTTGATCAATAAAAGGTAAAGGGTAATGATCCTTTTTAGTAGCTTTATTTAATTTTCGGAAGTCAATTACCATTCTATAGCCTGTAACAATTCTTTGTGGGATCAATTCATCTTTATCATTAGGAACAACAGTAATACCTCCCTTCTTAGGGACACAATGGACAGGACTTACCCACTGACTATCAGCAACGGGATATATTATACCTGCCTCCAGAAGCTTTAGTATTTCTTTCCTTACCACTTCTTTCATCTTAGGATTTAACCTTCGTTGGTGATCAACAAACGATTTAGCGTCTTTCTCCAATTTTATTTTGTGCTGGCATAGAGTGGGACTAATGCCCTTAAGATCATCAAGAGTATAACCAATAGCAGCACGGTGCTTCTTCAGAGTTTTCAATAATTTCTCTTCTTCCTGCTCCGAAAGGTTAGCACTAATAATAACAGGATATATCATCTTTTCATCAAGATAAGCATATTTAAGAGTATCAGGTAATGGTTTAAGCTCAAACATGGGATCACCCTTGGGTGGAGGAGGATCCCCTAGAATTTCAATAGGAAAATTGTGTTTCAAAATAGGTCCCTGCTTAAAGAATACTTCATCTATTTCCCTTCTTTCATTCATAAACATATCATTTTCATGGTCTAGCAAATATTGTTCTAAAGGATCGTTAGGAGGCACGCGAATAGAAGCAAGACCACTAATTTCATCTTTACTAGGCAATTCTTTATCATGGGGTTGTCTACGAAATTTAGCAAAATTAAAATCATGAGACATATCCCCTAAACCAATAGTAACAACATCCTTTTTGCAATCTATCTTAGCATTAACAGTATTCAATAAGGGTCTACCAAATATAATGGGACAAAAGTCATCTTGTGGGGAACCAAGAACAAGAAAATCAGTAGGATATTTAACTTTCCCGCACAAGACTTCAACATCTCTAATAATCCCAACTGGTGAAATAGTATCTCTATTGGCAAGCTTAATAGTAACATCAATATCTTCTATCTCAACAGGTGCAATATCATGCATAATTTCTTCGTATAAGGAATGAGGTATTGCACTCGCACTAGCACCCATATCACGTAAGCCATGATAGCAATGATCTCCTGTTTTAACAGAAACAACATGCATGCCTACAACAGGTCTACGTTTGTTTTTAGTATCGGGTCTAGCAATTCTAGCAGCTTCATCACAGAAGTAAATAACATGCCCATCAATATTATCGACCAAGAGATCTTTAACCACAACAATACTAGGTTCAACTTTAATTTGCTCACGGGGTGTAGGTATTCTAGCATTACTCTTACGAACCACAGTTGAAGCTTTAGCATGATCCTTCATTCTAGCAGGGAAAGGTGGTTTCTCAATATAAGCGGTAGGAACAATAGGGTCAACATTATAAGTGATAGTCTTTTCTTCAACTTTAATAGGTTCGACTACTTTTACTTCAATGGGAGGATGATATTTAAACCACTTCTCCTTAGGGAGATCAACATGAGTAGCAAAGGATTCACAGAAAGAAGCTACTATCTCAAAGTCAAGTCCATATTTAGTGCTAAATTCATGAAAAGCATCGGTATTCACAAAAGATTTAACACAATCAAACTTAGGTGTTATACCTGACTCCTTACCTTCGCCGAGTTCCCAATCTTCAGAGTTGCATTTAATTCTTTCCAATAAATCCCATTTGAATTCAATAGTCTTCATCATAAAAGAACCAGTACAAGAAGTATCGAGCATGGAGCGATTATTGAGAGAAAGCCGAGCATAAATTTTTCGCATAATAATTTCTCTTGAGAGCTCATGATTGGGGCATGAATATAACATTGAATTAAGCCTCCCCCAAGCTTCAGAGATACTTTCTCCTTCGCGAGGCCAAAAATTATATATATAATTACGATCACGATGAACCAGATGCATAGGATAAAACTTCTGATGAAATTCCAATTTTAATCGGTTGTAGTTCCATGATCCAATATCATCGCATAGCCTAAACCATGTCAATGCCTTTCCCTTCAAAGATAAAGGGAAGACCTTCTTCTTGATAACATCCTCGGGCATACCTGCAAGCTTAAATAATCCACAAACTTCATCCACATAGATTAGGTGCAAATCGGGATGTAATGTTCCATCTCCTGTAAAAGGATTAGCTAGCAGTTTCTCTATCATACCCGAAGGAATTTCAAAGTAAACATTTTCAGTAGGTTCAGTAGGTGGAGGAGCAACTCTTTGCTCTATTGGTCGGGGTGAATATTCCCCGAACAAGCCCCTCAAAGGATTACTTTCCATAGTAACAAGTGACAGTAAATTTCAGCACACTATATAAAATTTTCCTTGCCAAATTCCACTTACCAAAGGCGCTTCACTCGCCGGCAATGGCGCCAGAAAAGAGTCTTGATGGCCCAAAAGTATAGGGGATCTATCGTAGTCCTTTCAATTAGTAAGAGTGTCGAACCCAACGAGGAGCAGAAGGAAATGACAAGTAGTTTTCAGTAAGGTATTCTCTGCAAGCACTGAAATTATCGGTAGCAGATAGTTTTGTGATAAGGTAATTTATAACGGGTAACAAGTAACAAAAGTAAACAAGGTGCAGCAAGGTGGCCCAATCCTTTATGTAGCAAAGGACAAGCTTGGACAAACTCTTATATAAAGGAAAGCGCTCCCGAGGATGCATGGGAATTATCGTCAAGCTTGTTTTCATCATGCTCATATGATTCGCGTTCGTTACTTTGATAATTTGATATGTGGGTGGACCGGTGCTTGGGTACTGCCCTTCCTTGGACAAGCATCCCACTTATGATTAACCCCTCTTGCAAGCATCCGCAACTAGAAAGAAGTATTAAGGTAAACCTAACCATAGCATGAAACATATGGATCCAAATCAGCCCCTTACGAAGCAACGCATAAACTAGGGTTTAAGCTTCTGTCACTCTAGCAACCCATCATCTACTTATTACTTCCCAATGCCTTCCCCTAGGCCCAAACAATGGTGAAGTGTCATGTAGTCGACGTTCACATAACACCACTAGAGGAAAGACAACATACATCTCATCAAAATATCGAACGAATACCAAATTCACATGACTACTTATAGCAAGACTTCTCCCATGTCCTCAGGAACAAACGTAACTACTCACAAATCATATTCATGTTCATAATAAGAGGGGTATTAATATGCTTAAAGGATCTGAACATATGATCTTCCACCAAATAAACCAACTAGTATCAACTACAAGGAGTAATCAACACTACTAGCAACCCACAGGTACCAATCTGTGGTTTTGAGACAAAGATCGGATACAAGAGATGAACTAGGGTTTGAGATGAGATGGTGCTGGTGAAGATGTTGATAGAGATTGACCCCCTCCCGATGAGAGGATTGATGGTGATGATTTCCCCCTCCCGTAGGGATGTTTACCCGGCAGAACAGCTCCGCCAGAGCCCTAGATTGGTTCCGCCAAGGTTCCGCCTCAAGACGGCGGCGCTTCGTCCTGAAAGCTTCCTCCTTATTTTTTCCAGGGCGAAAGACTTAATATAGCAAAATATGGGCACCGGAGGCCTGCCAGGGGGCCCACGAGGCAGGGGGCGCGCCCCCCATCCTCGTGGACGGTGGGTGGCCCCCCTCTGGTGCTTTCTTCGCCCAATATTTTTTATATATTCCAAAACTGACTTTCGTGGAGTTTCAGGACTTTTGGAGTTGTGCATAATAGGTCTCTAATATTTGCTCCTTTTCCAGCCCATAATTGCAGCTGCCGGCATTCTCCCTCTTCATGTAAACCTTGTAAAATAAGAGAGAAAAGGCATAAGTATTGTGACGTAATGCGTAATAACTGCTCATAATGCAATAAATATTGATATAAAAGCATGATGCAAAATGGAGATATCATATATGTTTCTCATGTATTAAGTGCAGCGAAATTCGATTTATTCCTCACATGCACAACAATACAAAATTCTACGCACGACAATTGGACATGGCACTGCATAATTGAACCAAGCAGTTAACTAAACACCACAACAAATGAACCAAACATTAACTGAGCACCACATTGCACAATATAACATACTCCTAATAGAAGATCAGACAGTTAACCAAATGAAGCATGCTTAACAACTTGGAAATATAGCAATTGTATTTGTTTCTCATGTATTTACTACAACCAAATTCAATTTATTTCTCACATGGTATACAATAACAGAATGCACCCACAACTATTGAACATCGCATTGCAGAATTGAACCAAACAGTTAACTAAACATCACAACACAAATGAACCAAACGTTAACTGAGCACCACATTGCACAATGTATAACCAAACCAAGCATGCTTGACAACTTGGAAATATAGCAATTGTATTCGTTTCTCATGTATTTTGTAAAGATAAATTCGATTTATTTCTCACATGGAAGACAATACAAAATTGCAGCCTGAAGAATTGAACATCACATTTGTAGAATTGAACCAAACAGTTAACTGAAGACCACAACTAATTAACAAAACAATTAATAAGTGAGCACCACACTGCACGACATATAGAACATATACACTAGAGCAACAGATTGCATGGTAAAATTAGATAGCACAATTCACTAGAATTTGTGAAGGAAAGGCAGGAGCAGCACACGCAACGGGTAAACCGAGCATGCTTAACGGGCGTAGGTAGAAAATGGCAAGGTGCTCCTCCAAGATCTAGGGGTCGGCATGAATGGCAGCCATTGCGACCTCATCCGCGCGTGCGGCCGCTATTTGCTTCTTCGGTGCCAAATGCTCCTTGAGATCCTGGCTAAACTGCGTGCACCATGGCTTAGGGCGGCGCTTATTTGGTGGAGGGGTCGGTGATTTGGGTGTTAGGTGTCACGTTCGCGTCGACGGTCGGGGCATGTGGGATGTGGAAGGAGGAGGATGGGGTCGAGGCCGAGCAGCGTGAAGGAGGGTCGCCGGCGAGGAGGCGGCGCTGCAAGCAAGGAGTGAAGGTTTCAACTTGGAAAGGAAGGTGGAAACAGGGGAAATGTGGCTTTTGGTAAGGGGGAGGGGGCGGGGAGGTAGATATTTCCGTGGAAGCCGAAAAGTTGGAATTGCTTCAGTGAAAAAACCGGCGCGCAAAGTGTCATCAGACACGGTCCCTTATTCAAAACTATGTACGATATGTGAACATCACAAATGATTCAGATAGCTTAACCCGCGTGTGATGAGTTTGAACGTCAAAAATTTTGGTTCGAATTTCCATGGATACAGTGGTCATCCACGTCATTGCATAATTAGGGTACACAAAGGAGACTACAACACACCCACACTTCTTAATCAAGCAAGTTCAGCAATTAAACATAGCTAGCTGACCTAAACATTACTCTAACAAATTAAAGACCGGCGCTCTTAATTAAACAAAACAAAGAGTACTAGTACTACGGCTGGTGCTCATCGATCTCCGTCGCCGCCTCCATGTCCAGCTCGCGCCCGATAGTCTCCTGGGGAAGGGGCTCCATGGCATCCATCGCACCATACTCGGCAAGCATCTCGCCATCCACGTCTGCCATCTCTTTGGAAAAGGCCGCCATGAGCTGGGCGTGGGCGGCCGCGATCTGGGATTGGACGGGCTCCATTGTCGCAAGGTATGCGGCGGAGGAACGGACGGCTGCTCAAATGCTCTCGGCGATTGCCAACTCTTCGGCCGTGGGTTGCCGACCGTTGTCGAAGAAGCTTCGTTCAATTTGTGCGGTGACCGCCACGAGCTGGGCGTGGGCGGCCTCGACATGGTCATGGGAGGTCTCCTTCAGGGCTAAGGCCGCCGCTGCGGAACGGACAGCTGCTATGCCGCTCTCGCCAGTTGCTATCCCTGAGGCAGATGTTGCTGCCGCCACCTGAGAAGCAACAACGGCCGTTTGGGCTGCCCTGGCCGCCCGGTCGCAAATTGCGGCCGCGCTCATGCACCTTGTTAGCACGCGCATGGCAGCTGTGGCCGCGCTCTCGCCGGAGTGGGCCACCAAAGTTGCCCTCACGACGCGGGTCCACGTGCCCATCTTTCACCGGCGATGAGTAAACAGTGAAATGATATCTGGGGAGCGAGCTAGTGTGCTTGAGACGTTAGCTGTGGACTGTAGCCGACGCACCTTCTCGCGTAAGCCATAGGCGTACTATATATACACCGACGATGCTCCAAGATATTTTGTGCTGCATCTCACACGGTTGGTGATAATAAACTGTGTGCGATCTACTTGATTTGAATTACATAATGGGGTCACAACGGCAATGGACGGTGTTTGAATTGCTAGACCTTTTTATCTACAGTGAACATGCAACTATATGTGTGTCGTAAAAGAAATGGAATTGTTCAGACTTCGTTTGAACATTTTATACATTAAATTAGTTTTCTAGCCATTTCAGGTGCACAATTCAAAATTAAACTACATGCACATGCTCCGGTCCACCAACATGGGTTGTAAAATCATATATGTGTCCATGGGTTTATGCTTATGTCCCATGCAAGAAATGGGGATGAAATTCGAACACCATGGCACCGTGGCACTCCGGCAAACGCCGGCGTACTTGCTTTTGTAATTCTAGTAAATCCAAAATTCGTCCGAAATTCATGAAACTTGGCATGGTATCATGGAGCGGCATCAACATGCCGTGGTAAATTTTTTGTTCCATTTGGGGCAGGTTTGGGTATAAGCTTCTCATAAACCAGAGCATCTCACAACAAGTGTGATGGTTTCGGTAGGGAACGTTTCACCTTTCTGGACGAAACGGTATCCGTTGCCTCTTCTCGATTTCAAATTTTTGCTAGTGTCAACATAGAACAACAGGAGTGTTGTGTCAATTTTTGGGTTTTTGGGGGTTCGCTTGGACATTTTTATACATTAGCTGAGTTTTCTATGCATTCATGTGCATAATTCAAATTTGAACTACAGGCACATGCTCTAATGCATATAAATTAGTTGAAAATTCAAATTTGTGTCCTTGGTTGCCTGCTTCGGTCCCATGCAAGAAATGGGAATGAATGTCAAACACCCTACCACCATCAGTCGGCCGCAAACATTGAGATAACTGGTTTTTAAATTCTAGTAAATCCAAAACTCGTCTGAAATTCATGAAACTTGGCATGCTATCATGGAGCGGCATCAACATGCCGTGGTAAATTTTTTGTCCCATTTGGGGCAGGTTTGGGTATATGCTTCTCACAAACCAGAGCTTCTCACAACAAGCATGATGGTTTCGGTAGGGAACGTCCCACCTTTGGGGACGAAATGATATCCATTGCCTCTTATTGCTTTCAAAATTTTTCTCGTGTCAACATAGAACAACAGGAGTGTTGTGTAAATTTTTGTGATTTTTTGGGGTTCGTTTGGACATTTTTATACATCAAGTGAGTTTCCAATGCATTTATGTGCATAATTCAAATTTGAACTACATGCACATGCTCCAGTGCATATAAATTGGTTGAAAAATCAAATCTGTGTCCTTGGGTGCATGCTTAGGTCTCATGCAAGAAATGGTAATGAATTTCAAACACCAGGGCACCGCTGATTGCCGGCAAAACATTGAGATACCTGGTTTTTAAATTCTAGTAAATCCAAAACTCGTCTGAAATTCATGAAACTTGGCATGGTATCATGGAGCGGCATCAACATTCCGTGGTAAAATTTTTGTACCATTTGGGGCAGGTTTGGGTATATGCTTCGCACAAACCAGAGCTTCTCACAACAAGCATGATGGTTTCAGTAGGGAATGTCCCACCTTTGGGGACGAAACGATATCCATTGCCTCTTATTGCTTTCAACAATTTTCTCGTGTCAACATAGAACAACATGAGTGTTGTGTCAATTTTTGTGATTTTTCGGGGTTCGTTTGGACATTTTTATGCATCAAGTGAGTTTTGAATGCATTTATGTGCATAATTCAAATTTGAACTACATGCACATGCACCAGTGCATATAAATTGGTTGAAAAATCAAATCTGTGTCCTTGGGTGCATGCTTAGGTCCCATGCAAGAAATGGTAATGAATTTCAAACACCAGGGCACCGCTGATTGCCGGCAAAACATTGAGATACCCGGTTTTTAAATTCTAGTAAATCCAAAACTCTTCTGAAATTCATGAAACTTGGCATGGTATCATGGAGCGGCATCAACATGCCGTGCTAAAAATTTTGTACCATTTGGGGCAGGTTTGGGTATATGCTTCGCACAAACCAGAGCTTCTCACAACAAGCATGATGGTTTCAGTAGGGAACGTCCCACCTTTGGGGACGAAAAGATATCCATTGCCTCTTATTGCTTTCAAAAATTTTCTCGTGTCAACATAGAACAACAGGAGTGTTGTGTCAATTTTTGTGATTTTTTGGGGTTCGTTTGGACATTTTTATGCATTAACTGAGTTTTCAATGCATTTATGTGTATAATTCAAATTTGAACTACATGCACATGCTCCAGTGCATATAAATTGGTTGAAAAACCAAATCTGTGTCCTTGGGTGCATGCTTAGGTCCCATGCAAGAAATGATAATGAATTTCAAACACCAGGGCACCATTGATTGCCGGCAAAACATTGAGATACTTTATTTTTAAATTCTAGTAAATTCAGAACTCGTCTGAAATTCATGAAACTTGGCATGCTATCATGGAATGGCACCCGACATGCTGTGGTATTTTTCGTTTCCATTTTGAGAGAAGGCGCACTCGAATAATGACAACCAACAATGGCTTTTGAAAAAATAACTGCCACTTTAATATCTCAAACATTTGTATGATTCAAACCGTGTGCGTTCTGTTAACCATTCACATGACGCCACGTGTCTTGGTTTTAATGGCTGTAGGAGGTGCCGTGCGGACAGCTGCTTGACCTTGAATGAATGATACGTCTCCAACGTATCTATAATTTTTTATTGTTCCATGCTATTATATTATCCATCTAGGATGTTTTATATGCATTTATATGCTATTTTATATGATTTTTGGGACTAACCTATTAACCTAGAGCCCAGTGCCAGTTTCTGTTTTTTCCTTGTTTTTGAATTTTATAGAAAAGGAATACCAAATGGAGTCGAATTGACGTGCCAATTTTTGATGATTTTTTATGGACCAAAAGAAGCCCCCGGAGTAAAATAGTTGGGCGAAGAGTCCCGAGGCGTCAAGGAAATAGTAGGGCGAGCCCAGGGGGTAGGGCGCGCCCTCCACCCTCGTGGATGACTCGGAGACCCCCCCATGACGTGAGACCGATGCCAAAAATTCCTATAAATACAGAAACCTCCAGAAATAACCTAGATCGGGAGTTCCGCCGCCGCAAGCCTCCATAGCCACCGAAAACCAATCTAGACCCGTTCCGGCACCCTGTCGGAGGAGGGAATCCCTCTCCGGTGGCCATCTTCATCATCCCGGTGTTCTCCATGACGAGAAGGGAGTAGTCCACCCTCGGGGCTGAGGGTATGTACCAGTAGCTATGTGTTTGATCTCTCTCTCTCGTGTTCTTGATTCGGCACGATCTTGATGTATCGCGAGCTTTGCTATTATAGTTGGATCTTATGATGTTTCTCCCCCTCTACTCTCTTGTAATGGATTGAGTTTTCCCTTTGAAGTTATCTTGTCGGATTGAGTCTTTAAAGATTTCAGAACACTTGATGTATGTCTTGCATGTGCTTATCTGTGGTGACAATGGGATATCACGTGATCTACTTGATGTATGTTTTGGTGATCAACTTGCGGGTTCTGTGACCTTGGGAATCTATGCATAGGGGTTGGCACACGTTTTCGTCTTGACTCTCCGGTAGAAACTTTGGGGCACTCTTTGAAGTTCTTTGTGTTGGTTGAATAGATGAATCTGAGATTGTGTGATGCATATCGTGTAACCATACCCACGGATACTTGAGGTGACATTGGAGTATCTAGGTGACATTAGGGTTTTGGTTGATATGTGTCTTAAGGTGTTATTCTAGTACGAACTCTAGGATAGATTGAACGGAAAGAATAGCTTCGTGTTATTTTACTATGGACTCTTGAATAGATCGATCAGAAAGGATAACTTTGAGGTGGTTTCGTACCCTACAATAATCTCTTCGTTTGTTCTCCGCTATTAGTGACTTTGGAGTGACTCTTTGTTGCATGTTGAGGGATAGTTATATGATCCAATTATGTTATTATTGTTGAGAGAACTTGCACTAGTGAAAGTATGAACCCTAGGCCTTGTTTCCTAGCATTGCAATACCGTTTACGCTCACTTTTACCACTTGCTACCTTGCTGTTTTTATATTTTCATATAACAAAACCCTATATCTATCATCCATATTGCACTTGTATCACCATCTCTTCGCCGAACTAGTGCACCTATACAATTTACCATTGTATTGGGTGTGTTGGGGACACAAGAGACTCTTTGTTATTTGGTTGCAGGGTTGATTGAGAGAGACCATCTTCATCCTACGCCTCCCACAGATTGATAAACCTTAGGTCATCCACTTGAGGGAAATTTGCTACTGTCCTACAAACCTCTGCACTTGGAGGCCCAACAACGTCTACAAGAATAAGGTTGTGTAGTAGACATCAAGCTCTTTTCTGGCGCCGTTGCCGGGGAGGTTACTGCTTGAAGGTATATCTTTAGATCTTGCAATCGAATCTTTTTATTTCTTGTTTTATCACTAGTTTAGTCTATAAAAGAAAACTACAAAAAATGGAATTGAGGGCACCTCATATGCTTCATCTTTTTAATATCTTTCATGAAAATAAGGATTCCGATAATTGTGCTAAAGTGTTAGAAGAAGAATGCATTAAATTTTTTGGCACTAAAACTATTAATGATGGGCATGATTGCAATGTTGTTAGTACGAACTCTTTGAATATCCATGATACTAATGATGATTGCACTAGTCATGATGAAATGTCTCTTATAAGCATGTCAATTTTTGTGGAGTGCATAGAGTTTGCAAGTACACACCAAATAGGGAAGATAGATTTTGCAAGAGGCATAAGTACTTAGAAACTAAATGGTTGCAAGAAAGGCTAGATGTTTGTGCTGAAAAATTAAATTTTCTTAGCCATCCTTGTGAACTTTGCAATGAATGTGGTCATTTAAATATCTAATGCAAATTGTTTCATGGTCGAATCGTGTCCAAAAATTGTGATGACTTGATTTCCCTTGCACATCATAATGAACTTAGTCTACTTGTGGGTTATGAAGAACTGAAACGTATCACTAAGGATCTTCCAGAATTTGTCCTTGATAAAGTTCTTGATTTTGATCTAGAGGAAATTTATATGTATTGTGCGGTGAATTGCATTGAAAATCCTTATATTGCCAATTACCTAAAGACAAGAAAACAAATAGAGGATGAAGAGAATACTAATGAAAGGGAAGAGATTTCCCAATATGCTCCTATTCTTTCTTATGATGAATCAGGTAACGAGGAGGAGCCTTCTATTCAACCAATCTCATTAATAAGGAGCTCAAAAAAGAGGGGTTAAACCCACACATGATGTGAATAAGAAAAAGAAAAGACGAAGAAGCAAAGGTAGAAAGGTATCCCTCCAAAATGATGTTGCTCCTATTACTCATTGTGATGATGATAATTGCTATACTATTGGTGCTATCCGTTGCATGGCAATCCCTACTCCTCGCATTGACATCAATTGATCGGCATCTCCATAGCCCGTTGATTAGCCGCGTCAATGTGAGACTTTCTCCTTTTTTGTCTTCTCCACACAACCCCCATCATTATATTCTATTCCACCCATAGTGCTATGGCCATGGCTCACGCTCATGTATTGCGTGAAAGTTGAAAAAGGTTTGAGATTACTAAAGTATGAAACAATTGCTTGGCTTGTCATCGGGGTTGTGCATGATGAGAGCATTTTTGTGTGACGAAAATGAAGCATAGCCAAACTATATGATTTTGTAGGGATAAGCTTTCTTTGGCCATGTTATTTTGAGAAGACATAATTTCTTAGTTAGTACGCTTGAAGTATTATTATTTTTATGTCAATATTAAACTTTTGTCTTGAATCTTATGGATCTGAATATTCATGCCACAATAAAGAAGATTACATTGATAAATATGTTAGGTAGCATTCCACATCAAAAATTCTGTTTTTATCATTTACCTACTCGAGGACGAGCAGGAATTAAGCTTGGGGATGCTTGATACGTCTCCAACGTATCTATAATTTCTTATTGTTCCATGTTATATTATATTGTGAGCTTTGTTATTATAGTTATGTGTTTGATCTCTCTCTCTCGTCTTCTTGATTTGGCACGATCTTGATGTATTGTGAGCTTTGTTATTATAGTTGGATCTTATGATGTTTCTCCCCCTCTACTCTCTTGTAATGTATTGAGTTTTCCCTTTGAAGTTATCTTGTCGGATTGAGTCTTTAAGGATTTGAGAATACTTGATGTATGTCTTGCATGTGCTTATCTATGGTGACAATGGCATATCACATGATCTACTTGATGTATGTTTTGGTGATCAACTTGCGGGTTTCGTGACCTTGGGAATCTATGCATAGGGGTTGGCACACGTTTTCGTCTTGACTCTCCGGTAGAAACTTTGGGGCACTCTTTGAAGTTCTTTGTGTTGGTTGAATAGATGAATCTGAGATTGTGTGATGCATGTCGTATAACCATGCCCACGGATACTTGAGGTGACATTGGAGTATCTAGGTGACATTAGGGTTTTGGTTGATATGTGTCTTAAGGTGTTATTCTAGTACGAACTCTAGGATAGATTGAACGGAAAGAATAGCTTCATGTTATTTTACTACGGACTCTTGAATAGATCGATCAGAAAGGATAACTTTGAGGTGGTTTCGTACCCTACAATAATCTCTTCGGTTGTTCTCCGCTATTAGTGACTTTGGAGTGACTCTTTGTTGCATGTTGAAGGATAGTTATATGATCCAATTATGTTATTATTGTTGAGAGAACTTGCACTAGTGAAAGTACGAACCCTAGGACTTGTTTCCTAGCATTGCAATACCGTTTACGCTCACTTTTACCACTTGCTACCTTGCTGTTTTTATATTTTCATATTGCAAAAACCTATATCTATCATCCATATTGCACTTGTATCACCATCTCTTCGCCGAACTAGTGCACCTATACAATTTACCATTGTATTGGGTGTGTTGGGAACACAAGAGACTCTTTGTTATTTGGTTGCAGGGTTGTTTGAGAGAGACCATCTTCATCCTATGCCTCCCACGGATTGATAAACCTTATGTCATCCACTTGAGGGAAATTTGCTACTGTCCTACAAACCTCTGCACTTGGAGGCCCAACAACGTCTACAAGAAGAAGGTTGTGTAGTAGACATCAAGCTCTTTTCTGGCGCGCCGCCCTCAGCGGCATGGGACGCCGCCGTCGAACTCTACCTCTCAGCACCGCCAGCTGCCGTCCTCCCGCGCCCCGCCTGTCGATTACGGGACGACATGATGCAAAGTGAGAGCAGGATTTGTGCATCTCTTCAACGCAAGACGGTTCTTTTGGATGACCCGTGTGCAACCACTTACAAACAATTTGGTAAGAATTGCATCTGTCATATTGGGTATGTCGCCATTTGTCAAACTGGAAAGATTGACATTTGTTCATCTAGTAACATTGCCATTTGTCAACCTTGTAACTCTGCGATTTGTCAAAATATGAAGCTAAAAATCACTAGCAGTATCTAATTTTTGCAACTAAAATTCAGTAATTAAGCATAGATTTCATTCATAGATTAAGCAGTCGTTCTTAATTTATACAAACAGTTCAACTCGACAGCTGAACCAACCAAACTTTTCCCCAATTGTTGTCAACCACGTACTGAAATAGCTAGTTCAACTATGTACTAGCTAATTTGAAGTACGTTGTACAGTTCCACCACATCTATAGTCAGATGAACTGAACAAAATAGCCCCTCAATATGTGACGCCCGGATAATTAAGCTACAGTAAACCTCTGTTAACGATGCCACGTTACCATGATTACTGTTATTAATCTGGTGTTAGTTCGAAACCGATTATAATTCAAAATTCAAAATCAAGCAAACAATAAAAGTTTTCAAATATTAAAATTAAATTGTTCGGAGTGAACCAAATATTGCATAGATAATTATGGTGGAGAAACCACACCTTTATAAAATGTTTAAATAATATGAGATGAATAAAACAACAGCAAAATAATTATTAAAAACCCTTTTGTAATTAATAAAATGTCAAACTAATTTATTGAGGACTGGACTTTTGAGTATGGACTAATTTGAAATACTAATTTATAAACAAAGTATATATTTTACTAAAACTAAAATAATAGGATGCAAAACTATACCAGAAAAGGAAAATAAATAAAAGGGTAAAAGATTAAAAAAGAAAAGGAAAAAGCAGAGAGAGAGAGAGAGAGAGCAACCCCCCCTCCCTGGACCGAACCCACCTGGGCCGGCCCACCTAACCCACCCGAGCCAGCCCAGTGCCCCCTCGCAGCGGTCTCTCCCCCCCGCCCTGTTCCTCGGTCTCAGACCGCAACAGGGGCGTCGCCGCCGAACCACCTCGCCGGCCACGCTGCTACAGGCGCCGCGGGGAGGATAAGGTCGCCAGCGACGCCCCTGCCTCCTCCGAGAGATCTTTTCCCCCTTCCCCACGAGCTGCTGCTTGCCCTCTTCGCCTCTCTCATTCCCCACCTCACCTGAAGCGCTCGCCGCCGCCTCCGCTCGATCCCGCGGCCACCGTGCCCCAATCGCCACTTCGCCGTGTCGTACGCCGTCGCCGCCCTCGACTACATCACCTCCGCCTCTCCGTTGAAGCTTGGAGCCACTGCAACGACCTCCCCGAGCTCGTCTTCCCCGCACGGCCGCCGTCGATCGCCGCCCCGTTTCGCCGCCTCGAGCCTCCCCCGAGCTCACTCTCGCACACCTGCAGGCTCAATGTGAGCCTCTTATCCCTCCTAGCCCTCTCCCGTCGCTGCTTACTCCCTTTAGCCGCCGTCCTCGATTTGCCTGAGCTCGCCACCGCCTAGCACGTCGCCGGCGTCGTTCCGGCGACCATTTGGACGCGCGCTGCTGCTCATTGGCCTCGTCGCACTGCGTAGACCACGCCTAGCTGTTTATTTCACCCGCGCGCGCACCGTAGCACCATCCCCGACGAGGCCCGTAGCTCACCGCCGCCACGGCTTGTCGCCGGTGCCACTCCGGTCATCCCCGCCCCTGCTGCTTGCTCCATCGGACGCGCCGCATCGCCAGCTAGCTGTAGCCGCAAACCGCGCACGTTTTGGTGCCCCGTAGCGCCAAACCAGAAAGCGGCCGAACTCCGGCGACCGCCTCGCCTCTCGCCGTCGTCGTTCTAGCCTATTACGGGCCGCGCCGCCACCGTAGGTGGATGCGGCGTCGAACGCCCGATCGAACGCGCCCAGCCACAACCCCGCAAACCCCTTGTGCGCGAAACCCGCGCCCCTCCCGAGCCGCGCCGCCGCGTTTGGCTCGTCGGAGTCAACTCCGGCGCGTCTCCGGCCAGGGGCCGACGTGGCGCCGCGTGGCCTCCCCTGTGAGGCTGACGTGTGGGCCCATGGGGCCCTGTTGACTATGTTGACCCAGTTAACTCGCTGACTTGGCAGCCCAGGGCCACTGACAGGCAGGCCCCACTCCTTTAATCAATGTTTTAATAATTAAAACTTATTTAGTAAACTAATTAGACACTGACAGGTGGGGCCTACTAGCTAATTAACTTAGTTTAGTTAAATTAACCACTGTTAATTAGTCCAGTCACTGACCAGTGGGACCCACTGGACCCACAGGTTAGTTTTGACCTGGTCAGCGTGTCTGTTAACCGCTGACATCATCCCCACGTAATGCTGACGTCATATTTCCTTTTCTGTTAATTCTGTTAATTTAATTAATTTCAGAAAATGTTTAAACCTTTAGAAATTCAAAGAAAATAAACCGTAACTCCGATGAAAATGTTTTCTACATGAAAGTTGCTGAGAAAAATCCAACGAATCCGAGTACGCAGTCCGTTCATCTGTCACATGCCCCTAGCATGCTGAACATGGAACATTCCCCCCTCTGGTCATCTGTTTGATACAGGTCCGGAACCGGGAATACATTCCCGGTTGAATTCCCCCCTTCACCTTTATTGTGTAGCCATACGTTAGGACACACTCGGCACAACATATTGCCATGTTATGCTTTGTGATGTTATGCTTGCTTTATGTTTATTGTTTCTTCCCCCTCTTCTCACCGGTAGACCCCGAGACCGATGCCGCCCCTGTGATCGACAACGTCGAAGACGACGCCTCCTTGCGAGAGCAACCAGGCAAGCCCCCCCTTGATCACCAGATATCGCCTATTCTTCTCTATACTACTTGCATTAGAGTAGTGTAGCATGTTACTGCTTTCCGATATCCTATCCTGATGAATAGCCTGTCATTGTTGCTACAGTTGTTACCCTTACCTGCTATCCTACTGCTTAGTATAGGATGCTAGTGTTCCATCAGTGGCCCTACACTCTTGTCCGTCTGCCATGCTATACTACTGGGCCGTGATCACTTCGGGAGGTGATCAGGGGTATATACTATATACATTATATACATGACACATGTGGTGACTAAAGTCGGGTCGGCTCGAGGAGTATCCGCAAGTGGTTCTGATGAGGGGGCTGAAAGGACAGGTGGCTCCACCCCGGTAGAGGTGGGCCTGGGTTCCTGACGGCCCCCGACTGTTACTTTGTGGCGGAGCGACAGGGCAGGTTGAGAACCGCCTAGGTGAGAGGTGGGCCTGGCCTTGGTCGACGTTCGCGGTTACATAACACGCTTAACGAGATCTTGGTATTTGATCTGAGTCTGGCCATTTGGTCTATACGCACTAAGCATCTACGTGGGAGTAGTTATGGGTATCCCGACGTCGTGGTATCAGCCGAAGCTCTTTAGACGTCAGCGACTGAGTGGCGCGCGCCGCATTGGACCGTAAGCTCGCGCTTGTATTAAGGCGGCTAGGTCTGCTTCCGGCCGCGTACGCAACGTGCAGGTGTGCATAGGGCGATGGGCCCAGACCCCTGCGCGCATAGGGTTAGACCGGCGAGCTGACCTCTTTGTTGAGCCTAGGTGGGGCTGCGACGTGTTGATCTTACGAGTCCGGGCATGACCCAGAAAAGTGTGTCCGGCCAAATGGGATCGAGCTTGTTGGGTTATGTGGTGCACCCCTGCAGGGAAGTTTATCTATTCGAATAGCCGTGTCCCTCGGTAAAAGGACGACCCAGAGTTGTACCTTGACCTTATGACAACTAGAACTGGATACTGAATAAAATACACCCTTCTCAGTGCCAGATACAACCCGGTGATCGCTCTCTAACAGGGCGACGAGGAGGGGATCGCCGGGTAGGATTATGCTATGCGATGCTACTTGGAGGACTTCAATCTACTCTCTTCTACATGCTGCAAGGTGGAGATGACCAGAAGCGTAGTCTTCGACAGGACTAGCTATCCCCCTTTTAATTCTGTCATTCTGCAGTTCAGTCCACTGATATGCCCCTTTACACATATACCCATGCATATGTAGTGTAGCTCCTTGCTTGCGAGTACTTTGGATGAGTACTCACGGTTGCTTCTCTCCCTCTTTTCCCCCTTTTCCTTTCTATCTAGTTGTCGCAATCAGATGTTGGGGTCCAGGAGCCAGACGCCACCGTCGACGACGACACCTACGACACTGGAGGTGCCTACTACTATGTGCAGGCCGCTGACGATGATCAGGAGTAGTTAGGAGGATCCCAGGCAGGAGGCCTGCGCCTCGTTCGATCTGTATCCCAGTCTGTGCTAGCCTTCTTAAGGCAAACTTGTTTAACTTATGTCTGTACTCAGATATTGTTGCTTCCGCTGACTCGTCTGTGATCGAGCACTTGTATTCGAGCCCTCGAGGCCCCTGGCTTGTATTATGATACTTGTATGACTTATTTATGTTGTAGAGTTGTGTTGTGATATCTTCCCGTGAGTCCCTGATCTTGATCGTACACATTTGCGTGCATGATTAGTGTACGGTCAAATCGGGGGCGTCACAAGTTGGTATCAGAGCCGACTGCCTGTAGGAATCCCCCTTTCCAACTCCTTGGCCGAAGTCGAGTCTAGACATTGCAAAAACTTTTACTAACATGGCTGTGTGTCTTACGGGCCCACGTCGCCATCGGGTGGTATTAGGATCTTTTACTCCTTGTCTATACTCTGGGACTCTGATCTCTCTTCTATTCGGGTTAAGTGAATTTTACTAAATCTAACATTAGGATCTCGTTATCACTTTCACCCGGAGAGCCCCTTATTACTGATGATCGTTTGTTGCACGTGAAGACCCTGAAGATACTCTCCGCTGATAACCCGAGAACTTGTGTTCATCGCTTTTGCAATTCCCTTTCATCGATAAACTCCTATGGATAACCGCGTATACTCGCCATTCATACAATGTTTCCCATTTGATCTTGTTATTACAAGATACCCCGAAATTACCTCTCTTGTTCCGAGAATCATTGAGGTTACTGCCTTGCTGTTCTTTGACACCTGAATACCCCTGCAGATAATTCTCGCACTTACCGAGTATCCACTCATCCCCAGTTGATTCAAGTATTTCACAATAGTCTTCAAAATACTATTTGATCTTCCGAAAATCCTCAGGAGCCTATTGCTCTTGAAATTCTTGCTTACTAGCATTATGGTTAATCCCAAAATTCTCGTAATCTTATTGGCATCTCTTGTCATTATCATTTTGAGTCCGTTGATTCAATTTTTGCGAATGCTCGCAATCCTCAATCATATCCTAGAATTCATTTTTCCGGCTCAGACGTCATTTTAAACGTGAGCTGGATCTCGACCTATCAAATTGCCATCGATTGTACCCCTAAGCCTACTCAACTTATCCATCCTTGATCAGAGCGTTGCTTCTGACCCCCCTGAGTTGGAAATCATAATTCTTTTGCATTTGAACTTTGAGTTAGTCAGTTGTTTCTATAATCAGATCTCCTGGCATTCTTCTTCCTCTGGTTGAGTACCGATGCTCACATCAGATCCCTTGTGGACCATCGGTTCCTTTGTTGGATTTTATCCGGCAATGTCCTTCCTATTGAATAACCTTGTGAGCCTTTCCATGGGTATATAATGCCTTTGGTAAATTCTATCATCTAATTTTGAACAATGCCCTTCTTTCGAGCTTGTAATATTTACTCCGAAGTTTGTGGTATATGTTCCTAAGATGCCTTGATGGGTTGAACCTATGCCTTTCATAATACGTGTGAACTCGAAAGTTTTCATGAGTCATACTCTTCTGGTATTTTGCCAGATAAAATTTTTCCACACTGCAACTTCATCAAACGCGAGAAGTGAATGAAAGGTTATGCATTGAAGAAGTGGGAGTCGACCTTGAACTTTGTGTTCATGCCCATGGACACGATGTATACCTTATCATGGAAGCTTCTCTTAAAATGATTGTCCCCTTGTAATAAGTTCGTCTGGTATCCGTGGACGTCATTCCGACCATGTTCTCCTTTAAATACCATTTCTCGTACAAGTTTAAGCACTTGTCTTCTGTAAGAGCAATACCCCAGTCCAACCTCTACTTTGGTTTGTCGTCGAGTATTACCCCCTGGCATCTCGAGATTATCACGGAACTGCATAACTTCTTATGAGTTCTCCATCAAGTATTACATTCTCATGGATTCCAATTTTTCACGGGCTCCGAGTTATTAAACACTCAAGGACATCGATAACTGAATCGAGTCCGCATCATGATTAAACAACTCTTAATAATCTCCTTTGTTTACGAGTTCGTACTCGATCACGTCATCCCTAGCCTGCTCGGCTATGTTATTATCGTGCCGATTTTAACTGTGCTACCTGGTCTTTATTCCCGGAGCACCACCTTCGACGCTGAGCTAAGCTTACGTCGATTTTCCTCGTCATATCATTTCGCCTTGAACAGCAAGCTTGATTTCGAGTTTGTGTCGTACCCCTGGTTCCAATAACTTTTCGCTTCATCATTCCTTTGACTTGATGTCATCGCCGATCGATTACCTCTTCATAAATTCTCGCTACAAATGTGTCGTGAACATCATCAACATTCTGAGCTCTTCCAAGATATCTATCGAATTCTGGATGAGGAATACCATCCTTGCCCTCGATGATTTGTTTTATCATCGACCATTTTGTCGCCTTCCATTCAACACAAACTTGTTCGTGTTTTGTGTTGTACCTTGATTTCCTTGCTATCTAGCTTATGATATGTTCTACCTTGGAGTATTACCATCTTTTATGTCAAGTATGTCGTAATAATTTCACCACCTCGTATGACATCTTGGTACAGTGATACTTCTCCCCATCACCATTCTTTCTTGGTCCCCGCGTTGTTTCTAAAAGGAATACCGACCAATGGTCTGTGATGTGTAAATTCTAAACTTCTAGCAACCCTATTGCTTTGAAGTTATTGGTCTATAGTTTCATTCTACGTCTATGGCTTAATGAATCATCATTCGGACATTGATTGTGCTACCTAGCCCATATTTCGGGTGCACATTTCAACCAATGTTTAACTGTGTATGTTTTCCTCGAGCATACATCATTAAGTCATTCGAACTAGCTAATGTTATCTCCTTGTTCACATAGTGGTGGAAATCCATCTTTTGGAAATCTCAATGGATTGTCGCTGAGGCAATCAGTCACCTCCTCACCTCTCCTTGATGTAATGATGAACCCTTATTCGGAACTCGCTTCCATAGTTCATCTCCCGAGAATCTTCGATGTCGTTTCGACAATTTGTGTTGCACCTTTCTTCTCAGGCATCCTGAGTCTGAGTTATCCTGACACCAATCAGATCTGAATCTCGGTCAGATATGATGGTTGGAACATATTTCCAAGAGTAATAACATTGGCCTATTTATGACCCGGTAAGGTGATGATACCCAGCACACCTGGCCGGAGGCCCTATTGTTATAGATTCCTCTTCAGCAAGGTTAGCTATTCTTCCAGGAGGAAATCGTAAGACTTATTCTATAAGTTGTTCCTGATGGATCCTTTTTGTTTCCAGAGTCTGATCTTCACCTGTTGACCATGTCAATGCTATCTCGAAGCATGTCTATGGTACTCCGATTTTCAACGGGAACATTTGAAGCCCAATGCTAAATGTTTCCTGCTCAATTATCTAAACACCATTGTATGGGTAATGTCATGAAATTTCTCTCCCCTACCTAAAGAGTTTTCTACATTATATCCTGTCATGGATATCATGCTCAGCTTGTCCTTGGGAAGGATATACCCTTGAAATATGTGTTTAAACACATTTTCCTTTCCATTCTTCTGTTTAATCTGATAATCATATTTTTCTTTCCATTGTTTGGTTTAACCTTTCTGGTGATCTATATGATCTAAGCAGTAATATTCTCCTGCTTATGTAAACACCTCGGTGTACAACTCTGTCAGTAAGACCCTGTTACTATTGTTGGTGACATTTCGGTAACCACCGATGGACGAGAACTTTGCCTAATGGTCCGCCTCGTTTCAACGAGCAGGAAAATGGTTCTCTTCGTCCCTCGCCCTTGGTACCGACGATGTTGCTGACATATAACTGACAGGCTACCCTCTGACATGCCTTGCTATCATGATCGTGCAAGACGTCACCGCCCTTCCTACTTTTAATCCACAGGATCGAAACCCGACTCTTCTGTACCCCCTGTTGTTAAAGTTATTCCTCGAGCTTGACTTCATGTGTAATTCATGGGCCACATGCCTAGTAATCTATTCTGGTATCAGACGCAATACTTACTCTCGCCGCTCTGAACCCCTTTCTCACTCTGGTTCAGACTTTGAGCAACTATCTATCTGCTGGGAACCTCTTATTGTACCTTCGTACCTTACTCTCGATGTATTTTATATGTTCAACTCGAGAGATAATCTTATGCTCATTCATGGGTTAACCCCAGATTGTTTCCCCTCATAAGCATTCTGTCGTAGCCGAGCTGCCCCTTACCTATTCGTAAGTACGTTGGAGATCCCGAAGAAAGGGTGACGACTTGATCATGGTGGCTTGAAGCAGAGAATTGAAGACATCAACGAAAGGGATCAACCTCTTCGAAAGGGCAACCAAGACCGAGAAGACTCGTTAGGTTTTCGCTACCAACACTCCCCCCCCTTACTCCACCGCTTAAATCTCGGGACGAGATTTCTTGTAGTGGAGGAGAATTGTGACGCCCGGATAATTAAGCTACAGTAAACCTCTGTTAACGATGCCACGTCACCATGATTACTGTTATTAATCTGGTGTTAGTTCGAAACCGATTATAATTCAAAATTCAAAATCAAGCAAACAATAAGAGTTTTCAAATATTAAAATTAAATTGTTCGAAGTGAACCAAATATTGCATAGATAATTATGGTGGAGAAACCACACCTTTATAAAATGTTTAAATAATATGAGATGAATAAAACAGCAGCAAAATAATTATTTAAAAAAACCTTTTGTAATTAATAAAATGTCAAACTAATTTATTGAGGACTGGACTTTTGAGTATGGACTAATTTGAAATACTAATTTATAAACAAAGTATATATTTTACTAAAACTAAAATAATAGGATGCAAAACTATACCAGAAAAGGAAAATAAATAAAAGGGTAAAAGATTAAAAGGGAAAAGCAAAAAGCAAAGAGAGAGAGAGAGCAACCCCCCCTCCCTGGACCGAACCCACCTGGGCCGGCCCACCTAACCCACCCGAGCCAGCCCAGTGCCCCCTCGCAGCGGTCTCTCCCCCCCGCCCTGTTCCTCGGTCTCAGACCGCAACAGGGGCGTCGCCGCCAAACCACCTCGCCGGCCACGCTGCTACAGGCGCCGCGGGGAGGATAAGGTCGCCAGCGACGGCCCCCCTGCCTCCTCCGAGAGATCTTTTCCCCCTTCCCCACGAGCTGCTGCTTGCCCTCTTCGCCTCTCTCATTCCCCACCTCACCTGAAGCGCTCGCCGCCGC
This sequence comes from Aegilops tauschii subsp. strangulata, assembly GCF_002575655.3. NCBI lineage: Eukaryota > Viridiplantae > Streptophyta > Magnoliopsida > Poales > Poaceae > Aegilops > Aegilops tauschii. The sequence continues at coordinate 19,181,704 of NC_053038.3, read as the reverse complement.
CTCCGCTCGCTCCCGCGGCCACCGTGCCCCAATCACCACTTCGCCGTGTCGTACGCCGTCGCCGCCCTCGACTACATCACCTCCGCCTCTCCGTTGAAGCTTGGAGCCACTGCAACGACCTCCCCGAGCTCGTCTTCCCCGCACGGCCGCCGTCGATTGCCGCCCCGTTTCGCTGCCTCGAGCCTCCCCCGAGCTCACTCTCGCACACCTGCAGGCTCAATGTGAGCCTCTTATCCCTCCTAGCCCTCTCCCGTCGCCGTTTACTCCCTTTAGCCGCCGTCCTCGATTTGCCCGAGCTCGCCATCGCCTAGCACGTCGCCGGCGTCGTTCCGGCGACCATTTGGACGCGCGCTGCTGCTCATTGGCCTCGTCGCACTGCGTAGACCACGCCTAGCTGTTTATTTCACCCGCGCGCGCACCGTAGCACCGTCCCCGACGAGGCCCGTAGCTCACCGCCGCCACGGCTTGTCGCCGGTGCCACTCCGGTCATCCCCGCCCCTGCTGCTTGCTCCATCGGACGCGCCGCATCGCCAGCTAGCTGTAGCCGCAAACCGCGCACGTTTTGGTGCCCCGTAGCGCCAAACCAGAAAGCAGCCGAACTCCGGCAACCGCCTCGCCTCTCGCCGTCGTCGTTCTAGCCTATTACGGGCCGCGCCGCCACCGTAGGTGGATGCGGCGTCGAACGCCCGATCGAACGCGCCCAGCCACAACCCTGCAGACCCCCTGTGCGCGAAACCCGCACCCCTCCCGAGCCGCGCCGCCGCGTTTGGCTCGTCGGAGTCAACTCCGGCGCGTCTCCGGCCAGGGGCCGACGTGGCGCCGCGTGGCCTCCCCTGTGAGGCTGACGTGTGGGCCCATGGGGCCCTGTTGACTATGTTGACCCAGTCAACTCGCTGACTGGGCAGCCCAGGGCCACTGACAGGCAGGCCCCACTCCTTTAATCAATGTTTTAATAATTAAAACTTATTTAGTAATCTAATTAGACACTGACAGGTGGGGCCTACTAGCTAATTAACTTAGTTTAGTTAAATTAACCACTGTTAATTAGTCCAGTCACTGACCAGTGGGACCCACTGGACCCACAGGTCAGTTTTGACCTGGTCAGCGTGTCTGTTGACCGCTGACATCATCCCCACGCAATGCTGACGTCATATTTCCTTTTCTGTTAATTCTGTTAATTTAATTAATTTTAGAAAATGTTTAAACCTTTAGAAATTCATAGAAAATAAACCGTAACTCCGATGAAAATGTTTTCTACATGAAAGTTGCTGAGAAAAATCCAACGAATCCGAATACGCAGTCCGTTCATCTGTCACATGCCCCTAGCATGCTGAACATGGAACATTCCCCCCTCCGGTCATCTGTTTGATACAGGTCCGGAACCGGGAATACATTCCCGGTTGAATTCCCCCCTTCACCTTTATTGTGTAGCCATACGTTAGGACACACCCGGCACAACATATTGCCATGTTATGCTTTGTGATGTTATGCTTGCTTTATGTTTATTGTTTCTTCCCCCTCTTCTCTCTGGTAGACCCCGAGACCGATGCCGCCCCTGTGATCGACAACGTCGAAGATGACCCCTCCTTGCCAGAGCAACCAGGCAAGCCCCCCCTTGATCACCAGATATCGTCTATTCTTCTCTATACTACTTGCATTAGAGTAGTGTAGCATGTTACTGCTTTCCGATATCCTATCCTGATGCATAGCCTGTCATTGTTGCTACAGTTGTTACCCTTACCTGCTATCCTACTGCTTAGTATAGGATGCTAGTGTTCCATCAGTGGCCCTACACTCTTGTCCGTCTGCCATGCTATACTACTGGGCCATGATCACTTCGGGAGGTGATCAGGGGTATATACTATATACATTATATACATGACACATGTGGTGACTAAAGTCGGGTCGGCTCGAGGAGTACCCGCAAGTGGTTCTGATGAGGGGGCTGAAAGGACAGGTGGCTCCACCCCGGTAGAGGTGGGCCTGGGTTCCTGACGGCTCCCGACTGTTACTTTGTGGCAGAGCGACAGGGCAGGTTGAGAACCGCCTAGGTGAGAGGTGGGCCTGGCCCTGTTCGACGTTCGCGGTTACTTAACACGCTTAACGAGATCTTGGTATTTGATCTGAGTCTGGCCATTTGGTCTATACGCACTAACCATCTACGTGGGAGTAGTTATGGGTATCCCGACGTCGTGGTATCAGCCGAAGCTCTTTAGACGTCAGCGACTGGGTGGCGCGTGCCGCATTGGACCGTAAGCTCGCGCTTGTATTAAGGTGGCTAGGTCTACTTCCGGCCGCGTACGCAACGTGCAGGTGTGCATAGGGCGATGGGCCCAGACCCCTGCGCGCATAGGGTTAGACCGGCGTGCTGACCTCTCTGTTGAGCCTAGGTGGGGCTGCGACGTGTTGATCTTACGAGGCCGGGCATGACCCAGAAAAGTGTGTCCGGCCAAATGGGATCGAGCGTGTTGGGTTATGTGGTGCACCCCTGCAGGGAAGTTTATCTATTCGAATAGCCGTGTCCCTCGGTAAAAGGACAACCCGGAGTTGTACCTTGACCTTATGACAACTAGAACTGGATACTGAATAAAATACACCCTTCTAAGTGCCAGATACAACCCGGTGATCGCTCTCTAACAGGGCGACGAGGAGGGGATCGCCGGGTAGGATTATGCTATGCGATGCTACTTGGAGGACTTCAATCTACTCTCTTCTACATGCTGCAAGGTGGAGATGACCAGAAGCATAGTCTTCGACAGGACTAGCTATCCCCCTTTTAATTCTGGCATTCTGCAGTTCAGTCCACTGATATGCCCCTTTACACATATACCCATGCATATGTAGTGTAGCTCCTTGCTTGCGAGTACTTTGGATGAGTACTCACGGTTGCTTCTCTCCCTCTTTTCCCCCTTTTCCTTTCTATCTGGTTGTCGCAATCAGATGTTGGGGTCCAGGAGCCAGACGCCATCGTCGACGACGACACCTATGACACTGGAGGTGCCTACTACTACGTGTAGGCCGCTGACGACGATCAGGAGTAGTTAGGAGGATCCCAGGCAGGAGGCCTGCGCCTCGTTCAATCTGTATCCCAGTCTGTGCTAGCCTTATTAAGGCAAACTTGTTTAACTTATGTCTGTACTCAGATATTGTTGCTTCCGCTGACTCGTCTGTGATCGAGCACTTGTATTCAAGCCCTCGAGGCCCCTGGCTTGTATTATGATACTTGTATGACTTATTTATGTTGTAGAGTTGTGTTGTGATATCTCCCCGTGAGTCCCTGATCTTGATCGTACACATTTGCGTGCATGATTAGTGTACGGTCAGATCGGGGGCGTCACACAATACTACTACTACTACTGCGGAGGGGCTTTGTACTACTTCCGGCTGCCTCTTGATAACCCACAAGTATAGGGGATCACAACAGTTTTTGAGGGTAGGGTGTTCAACCCAAATTTATAGATTCGACACAAGTGGAGCCAAAGAATATTTGAAGGTATTAGCAGCTGAGTTATCAATTCAAACACACACGGAGATTAATTATCTACAACAAAGTGATCAGTAGCAAAGTAGTTTGATAGCTTTGATAGTAGTGACAGCAGCAACGGTAACAGTAACACTGATAGCAGTAATTTGGTAGCAAGTGTAACAGTGACGATAGCAGTAGTAACTTAGCAGAAACAATATAAGATAAATTCGTAGGCATTGGATCGGTGACTTGATGGATGGCATTCATATGTGACAGTTATAACCTAGGGCGATACGGCACTAGCTCCAGTTCATCAATATAATGTAGGCATGTATTCCGTAAATAGTCATATGTGCTTTATTAAAAGAACTTGCAAGACATCTTTTGTCCTACCCTCCCGTGGTAGCGGGGTCCATATTGGAAACTAAGGGATATTACGGCCTCCTTTTAATAGAGAACCGGAACAAAGCATTAACACATAGTGAATACATGAACTCCTCAAACTACGGTCATCACCGAGAGTGGGCCTGGTTGTTGTCACTCCGGGGTTGTCGGATCATAACCGTAGTAGGTGACTATAACTTGCAAGATCGGATCTAAAACATGGATATAATGATGAATTCATACACGGTTCAGATCTGAGTTCATGGCACCCGGGCCCAAAGTGACAAGCATTAAGCATAGCAAAGTCATAGCAAGATCAATCTAAGAACATAGTGGATACTAGGGATCGGGCCCTAACAAAACTAACTCGATTACATGAGGAATCTCATCCAACTCCTCACCGACCAGTGAGCCTACGAAGGAATTACTCACTCCCGGTGGGGATCATCATGGAATTGGCGATGGAGGAGGGTTGGTGATAGCAAAGAACGAAGATCCCCCTCTCCGGAGCCCCAAACGGAATCCAGATCTGCCCTCCCGAGGAAGAACAGGGCTTGGCGGCGGCTCCGTCTTGTGGATCGCAATAATTCTTTCTCCCTGATTTTTTTGGAAATATGTGATTTTACAGTATCAGGGGGGTCGTCAGTGGGGCCACCAGGTGGGTACAACCCACCTGGGCGTGCCAGGAGAGGGGGGTGCACCCTGGTGGGTTGTGCCCACCCAGGTGCCCCTCTCCGGCAGGTCTTGGCTCCCGAAATTCTTATTATTGTATAAAAAATCCTCGCAAAGTTTTGTTCTATTCCAAGAACTTTTATTTCTGCACAAAACAACACCATGGTAGTTCTGCTGAAAACAGCGTCAGTCCGGGGTTAGTTTCATTCAAATCATGCAAATTAGAGTCCAAAACAAGAGGAAAAGCGTGAGAAAAAGTTGATACGTTGGATACGTATCAACTCCCCCAAGCTTAAACCTTTGCCTGTTCTCAAGCAATTCAGTTGATAAACTAAAAGTGAGAAAGAAAAACTGTTACGAACTCTTTTGCTCTTGTTTGCATAAATAAGCTTAAACAACACCCAGGTTTTCAGCCAGCATTATAACTAACCATGTCGACAATAACACTTAAAAGATTATATTGACTCATATCAATGACATATTCAGCTAGCGAGCAATAATAAGATATCTCAAACGGCAACACGTTGTCAAAACAATCATGATATAATATGACAATAGTGGTATCTCGCTAGCCCTTTCTGAGACCGCAAAACATAAATGCAGAGCACCTCCAAAGTTCAAGTAGCGACTAAACATTGTAATTCATGGTAGAAAAGATCCAGTCATGATGCACCCAACATTAGCTATACATAATATATAAATCATGACAGCTATGCTCTACTCAGTTTCTGGCGTTTGTTTTAGAAGGTGGTGACACAACATAAAAGTAAATAGAAAGTCCCGTCGTAGAGGGAAGCAGTGATTTGCAGAGGTGCCAGACCTCAGTTTTTAAAACAGAGATAAATGATATTTTGAGACATGCACCATTCTTATTCACTTCACGACCATCAGTTATCAACATCTTCCATGCTAAGCACGCTAGTGGCGGTTCCCAAGCGATAAAAGTAAAGGTTTACTCCCCCTCCACCATCAATCACACTCCACGTCTTGTCCAAAACAACGGGTGCCGTCCATACCAACATCAGTTCCGGGGGAGTTTTGTTTAATTATTTGCATTTTTGAGTTCGGGACTGGGAATCCCTATTACCGCCCATTTTCTCGTGCGATGGCGAGTGAATAAACACTCGACCTGAGAATAACCCGCTTTGCATGGAAGATATCGACCACCTCCTGTTGTTCAATGAACGATCCAGGCACACAAAAAGGATAATTTCTAGAAGTTTTTAGAGGTGGCACATGCAAATTTACTTAGGACGGCAGGGTAATACCGCATATAGGTAGGTATGGTGAACTCATCTGGAATAACTTTGGGTTCAAGGTTTTTTATGTGCAAGCAGAGTTCCCACTTAGTACAGGCGAAGGCTAGCAATTAAGATTGAGAAGCAGCCATCTAGAGAGCAAGAACGATCATAACCATGCATTATGCATAAGTAACATTGGACACTAGCATGCGTAGGATATGAACACCATGAACATAAATATCATAGAGGCCATGTTGGTATTGCTTCAACTACATGCATAAACATGTGCAAAGTCAAGCCACTTGAACATTCAGAGGAGGATACCATATCATCATACTACATCACAATCATTTTAACGCTATGTTGATATGCATGATAAATCATTATCAAATCCCAGCTACTTATGCATGGCATGAGAAACTATAATCTCTAATTGTCAATGCAAACATATTTAATCATAATGGGCTGAATCATGGGTACTAGGTTAAACATATTTACACAAACAGAACAAGTCGAGTTCATACCAGTTTCTCTCTACCACGGCCAGTTCATCGAATGTTGTCATTATTGCCTTTCACTTGCATGACCGAGTGATATGAAAATAATAATAAAAGTGCAAGAGTGTCGTTGACTAAGCTGGAATCTGCAAACATTTTATTCAACAGGAGAAGACAAGGTAAAATGTGCTCTTATTAGTTCAACAATTATTCATATGAGAGCCACTCAACATTTTCATCGTGGTCTTCTCCCCGGTACAACCCGAATAAAAATAAAAGAAATTCAGAGAAACACACTGAAATATTTCTAGAGTTTTTGGTTTTCTTCAACAAGCAAATAAAAAGCAAAAACAAGAAAAACTATTTACACGGGAAAGCTCCCAACAAGCAAAAGAAGAACAAGGAAATCTTTTTGGATTTTCTTTTTAGTACTACTAGGCATGCATAGAAAGTAAATTACTACAACTATTTTTTTGGTTTTTTCTAAAGTTTTTCAGACACACAAGAAGAAAGCAAGAAAATAAATCTAAGCATGGATGATACAATGAAAAAGTGTGAGCACTGACATATAGAATGATATGTAGACATAAATATAATGTCGGTGGGAAACACATACTACCCCAAGCTTAGGCTTTTGTCCTAGCTTGGTAGTAAATCAGTAGCCTGGAGGGTAGTAGTCGGCGTGGCAGCTCACAGAGGCTCTCGATGCGGATGCCTCAGCACGCCGTGCCGCCACCACTGCTGCGTTATGAGCTTGGGCCTCGCTCTCAAGAACAAAATATCTTCCCTTGCTGTGATAGTCAAAAAGAGCGGGCGCAGGCAAATATGTGTCCACAACAGATGATTGGTTAAACATCAGATTATAAGTGAATTCATGAATCTTTCCTTTAAGGATTTTATGCTCTTTTAAAGCATCAAACTCTAAATACTGAGTGGGTAAGATAGGATCAAAGGGCAAAGATGAAACACCCAGCTCTCGTGCTAGACGTGTGGCATAAATTCCACCATAGAACCAGCCACTTTTGGCGTTATGCTGAAGTCTACGTGCAACAATCGCTCCAAGGTTATAATTCCTTTCACCAGTGAGAGCAGTGTGAATGAGGCTCAAGTCTGGCGCACAAAGTATGCTATAGTCTTGCTTGCCTACGATGCATTTCCCGTTCAATAAAGCAAAATACTGATTTGCGGGAAGGTGAATGCTCTTTATTCTTCCTTGTCTCACTCCCCTATTTTCACCGTAACAAAGGCTAGTCAAGAAAGATTCATACTCAGCCGTTGGTGGCTCATCAAGCGAACCCCAAAATGGAAGTTTGCAATGATAAGCAAAATTCTCTAATGGAATAGTAAATGCATTATCATAAAGCATAAACGACACCCTGGACTCACGTGGAAAATATTTAAATCCTTTGATAAATGATTCAGTGAGAAGTTGGTGTTGTTCACACTTATCTGAAAGGTAGGGACCGAGACCGGCATTGTGAACATATTGCTCAAATTCCTCCTTAATGCCCACTCGCATCATATACTCATCGCAAGAACATAAGCATGTTTTGGTAGCGGCACTTCGTGTGGAACTTTCACCTGGTTCAACATAAGACCGACGGGAAGAACTGTCACTAGAAGATGCCCAGAGGATCGCCTCCTTGAAGAACTCCTTCCAAATAAGTTCATCATGTATGCGTACAATTTTTTGAAAATAAATTTTTTGGGGTGACAGAAATTTTGTCAACAAAACTTTATAAAATTGATAGCAACTACTCATAGGGATAAATAGAGGCCATAGCAAGCATTCAAACTACTTAGAACACTAAGAATTGAACATGCAAGCACATCTACAGCAACACCAAGAGTAGCTAATTATTCAAAGTATAAACCACTAAAACAAAAACTAATTGGACAAATGGCGGACTCACATACCAAGCAACAATCCCCCGAAACAGTTTTGGAAACGGAGCTTCGAGCAAAGAGATTGAAATCCGCGGGTTTGAGCTCAAGAACACGGGAGAGAGAGCAATGGGGATTTTTTTCTGGAGGTAAGTGATGATGTGGGATGAAGAGGTAAGTGAGGGGGCCCACGTGGGGACCACAACCCACCAGGGCGCGCCTGGGGGTCCTCGCGCGCCCAGGTGGGTTGTGCCCACCTGGTGCACCTCCCTCTGGTATTATTTGCACCAAAAATTCAGAAATATTCAGAAAAAATCATGTTCACTTTTCAGGGCATTCTGAGAACTTTTATTTTTGGGTCATTTTTTAATGCACGGGAAATTCAGAAAACAGACAAAACATGGCATTTTATTTTATTTAACTAATAAAAACAGAGAATAAAGAGTAAGGACAGAAAGTAGTACTTACTAAATTCATCAACTTCGTATCACTCAAAAATGATTTATTAATAAGGTTGTTCAGGTCTTATTAACAACCACTTTCGATTAGCATGAAACCGAAGAACTTTCGTAAATCACTAAGTTACCTCAATGGGGATTTGGATGTCCCCAAAAATAAGCATTTCATATTTCTTTTTGACAGCAGGTAGAGGTATTTGAAAACTTCCAATAGTGATTGACGAAGATTTTTCAATAACATTAATACCATTCACTTGGAATTGTTTCTTCGGAAAGTGCACCGTATGCTCATTACCATTAATATGAAAAGTGACCTTGCTTTTATTGCAATCAATAACAGCCCCTGCAGTATTCAAGAAGGGTCTACCAAGGATAATCGACATGTTGTCGTCCTCGGGCATCTCAAGTATAAGAAAGTCAGCCAAAATAGTAACATTAGCAACAACAACGGGCACATCCTCACAGATACCGATAGGTATGGCAGTTGACTTGTCAGTCATTTGCAAAGATATTTTAGTAGGTGTGAGTTTATTCAAGTCAAGTCTTTTGTATAAAGAGAAAGGCATAACACTAACACCAGCTCCTAAATCACACAAAGCAGTTTTCACCTAATTCTTTTTGATAGAGCAAGGTATAGTTGGTATTCCCGGATCTCCAAGTTTTTTAGGTACTCCATCTTTAAAAGTGTAATTAGCAAGCATAGTGGAGATTTCAGCTTCCGGTATTTTTCTCTTATTTGTGATGATGTCTTTCATATACTTTGCATAAGGAGGCATTTTCAAGATATCAGTCAAACGAGTATGCAAAAAGACTGGCCTCACCATTTCAGCAAAGCGTTCAAATTCTACATCATCATTCTTTTTAGTTGACTTGAGTGGAAAAGGCATAGGTTTTTGAACCCACAGTTCTCTTTCTTTACCGTGTTTTCTAGCAATGAAGTCTCTTTTATCATATCTTTTATTCTTAGGTTGTGGGTTATCAAGATCAACAGGTGGTTCTATTTCAACATCATTGTCTGGTTCTTTATTATTATTTGGTTGAGCATCTTCATGAACATCAACATTATCTTTTTCATTATCACCAGGTGAGTGTTCATTACTAGATTGAGTTTCAGCATCTGAGATAGAAGTTTCATTTTCATTATCAGGAGGTTTCTCTATTTCAGGTTCACTAGAAGTGTGCAAAGTCCTATCATTTTTCTTCTTCTTTTTCTTTTTAGAAGGACTAGGTGCACTAGTGTTGTTTCTTTGTGAATCTTGTTCAATTCTTTTTGGGTGTCCCTCAGGATAAAGTGGTTCCTGAGTCATTTTACCTCCTCTAGTTGCAACTTTAACAGCAAAGTCATGTATATTATTATTCATTTCATCAAGCAACTCTCTTTGAGATTTAGCAACTTGTTCTAGTTGAGTTTGAACCATAGAAGCATGTTTTCAAACACCTCTAACATCATTTGAGATTCTAAATTACAAGTCACTCAAGCGAGCAATCATATCAGAATTATATTTCAATTGTTCCATAACATTTGCATTGAAATGATCTTGTTTTCTAATATAGCTTTCAAGCTCATAAAGGCATTGGCTAGGATGCATATTGTGAGGATTATCATTTTCATTGAAATTTAATAGAGAATTTACCTCTACCACCTTAGGCAGTGGTGGTGTATTAAGCCCATGTATTTCTTCAATAGGAGGTAAATTTTTAACATCCTCAACTTTAATACCTTTTTCCTTCATAGATTTATTTACCTCTTGCATATCTTCAGGACTGAGATATAATATACCCCTCTTCTTCGGAGTGGGTTTAGCCGGTGTTTCAGGAAGAGTCCAATCATCATAATTTTCAATATATTATTCAATAATTCTTCAACTTGTCCAACAGTTCGTTCCCTGAAAACACAACCAGCAAACTATTTAGGAAGTCCCTAGAAGCATTGGTTAGTCCATTATAGAAGATATCAAGTATTTCATTTTTCTTAAGAGGATGATCAGGCAAAGCATTAAGTAACTGGCAAAGCCTCCCCCAAGCTTGTGGGAGACTCTCTTATTTAGTTTGCACAAAGTTAAATATTTCCTGTAAGGCAGCTTGTTTCTTATGAGCAGGAAAATATTTTTCAGAGAAGTAATAAATCATATCCTGGGGACTACGCACACAACCAGGAGCAAGAGATTGTACCAAGCTTTAGTATCACCCTTTAATGAGAACGAAAATAACTTGAGAATAAAGTAGTAGCGAGTTTTCTCATCATGAGTAAAGAGGGTGGCTATATCATTCAACTTAGTAAGAAGTGCCACAACAGTTTCAGTTTCATAACCATGAAAAGGATCAGATTCAACCAAAGTAATCAACTCTGGGTCGACGGAGAATTCATAATCCTTATCATCAGTAAAGATAGGTGAAGTAGCAAACTTAGGATCACATTTCATTCTAGCATTCAGAGATTTTTTTATACTTGCATAATAATTTCTCTAGATCATCTCTATCCTTACAAGCAAGAATATCTCTAGTTGTCTCCTCATTCATAACGTAACCTTCCGATACCTTAGGCAATTCATATCTAGGAAGGCTAGTTCTAGCAGGTGTTTTAGGAGTTTCAGTTTCAAGCTCATCATCAGATTCAACAACATCATGTTGTATTACTCTAGCAATTTGTTCATCAAGAAATTCACCAAGTGGCACATCATCATTATCAAGCAAGGTACTAGCATCATCATAAGTATTATCCATTGCAGAAGTAGCATCATCAATAACTTGCGACTTATTAGAATTGATAGCATGTGGCGGTGTTGCAAGTTTACTCAAAACAGAAGGTGAATCTAAAGCAGAACTGGATGGCAGTTCCTTACCACCCCTCGTCTTTGAGGGAAATATCTTAGCCTTTGGATCCTTCAGATTCTTCATAGTGATAATATGATAATAATCCCAAGTGACTCAACAAATATAGCTATGCTCCCCGGCAACGGCGCCAGAAAAAGGTCTTGATAACCCAAAAGTATAGGGGATCGCAACAGTTTTCGAGGGTAGAGTATTCAACCCAAATTTATATATTCGACACAAGGGGACCAAAGAATATTTGAAGGTATTAGTAGCTGAGTTGTCAATTCAACCGCACCTGGAGATTAATTATCCGCAGCAAAGTGATCAATAGCAAAGTAGTTTGATAGCTTTGATAGTAGTGACAGCAGCAACGGTAACAGTAGTGATAGCAGTAATTTGGTAGCAAGTGTAACAGTGATGATAGCAGTAGTAACTTAGCAGAAACAATATAAGATAAATTCGTAGGCATTGGATCGATGACTTGTTGGATGATATTCATCATGTGACAGTTATAACCTAGGGTGATACGGCACAAGCTCCACTTCATCAATATAATGTAGGCATGTATTCCGTAAATAGTCAAACGTGCTTTATTAAAAGAACTTGCATGACATCTTTTATCCTACCCTCCTGTGGCAACATGGTCCATATTGGAAACTAAGGGATATTAAGGCCTCCTTTTAATAAAGAACTGGAACAAAGCATTAACACATAGTGAATACATGAACGCCTCAAACTACGGTCATCACCGAGAGTGGGCCCGGTTGTTGTCACTCCGGGGTTGTCGGATCATAACCGTAGTAGGTGACTATAACTTGCAAGATCGGATCTAAAACATGGATATAATGATGAATTCATAAACGGTTCAGATCTGAGTTCATGGCACCCGGGCCCAAAGTGACAAGCATTAAGCATAGCAAAGTCATAGCAACATCAACCTATGAACATAATGGATACTAGGGATCGGGCCCTAACAAAACTAACTCGATTACAAGATGAATCTCATCCAACTCCTCACCGACCAGCGAGCCTACGAAGGAATTACTCACTCCCAGTGGGGAGCATCATGGAATTGGCGATGGAGAAGGGTTGCTGATGACGAAGAACGAAGATCCCCCTCTCCGGAACCCCAAACGGACTCCAGATCTGCCCTCGCGAGGAAGAACAGGGCTTGGCGGCGGCTCCGTCTCGTAGTCATGATAATTCTTTCTCCCTGATTTTGTATGGAAATATGTGATTTTATAGTATCAGGGGGGTCATCAGTGGGGCCACTAGGTGGGTAAAACCCACCTGGGCGCGCCAGGAGAGGGGGCCGCGCCCTGGTGGGTTGTGCCCACCCAGGTGCCCCTCTCCGGCAGGTCTTGGCTCCAGAAATTCTTATTACTGATATAAAAAAATCCTCGCAAAGTTTCGTTCCATTCCGACAACTTTTATTTCTGCACAAAAACAAGACCATGGTAGTTCTGCTGAAAACAGCGTCAGTCCGGGGTTAGTTTCATTCAAATCATGCAAATTAGAGTCCAAAACAAGAGGAAAAGCGTGAGAAAAAGTAGATACATTGGAGACGTATCAACTCCCCCAAGCTTAAACCTTTGCTTGTCCTCAAGCAATTCAGTTGATAAACTGAAAGTGAGAAAGAAAAACTTTTACGAACTCTTTTGCTCTTGTTTGCATAAATAAGCTTAACCAACACCCAGGTTTTCAGCCAGCATTGTAACTAACCATGTCGACAATAACACTTAAAGATTATATTGACTCATATCAATGACATAATCAACTAGCGAGCAATGATAAGATATCTCAAATGGCAACACGTTGTCAAAACAACCATGATATAATATGACAATAGTGGTATCTCGCTAGCCCTTTCTGAGACCGCAAAACATAAATGCAGAGCACCTCCAAAGTTCAAGCAGCGACTAAACATTGTAATTCATGGTAGAAAAGATCTAGTCATGATGCACCCAACATTAGCTATACATAATGCATAAATCATGACAGCTGTGCTCTACTCAGTTTCTGGCGCTTGTTTTAGAAGGTGGTGACACAACATAAAAGTAAATAGAAAGTCCCTTCGCAGAGGGAAGCTGTGATTTGCAGAGGTGCCAGAGCTCAGTTTTTACAACAGAGATAAATGATATTTTGAGACATGCACCCTTCTTATTCACTTCACGACCATCAGTTATCAACATCTTCCATGCTAAGAACGCTAGTGGCGGTTTCCAAGCGATAAAAGTAAAGGTTTACTCGCCCTCCACCATCAATCACACTCCACGGCTTGCCGAAACAATGGGTGTCGTCCATACCAACATCACCCCCGGGGGAGTTTTGTTTAATTATTTGCATTTTTGAGTTCGGGACTGGGAATCCCTATTACCGCCCATTTTCTCGTGCGATGGCGAGTGAATAAACACTCGACCTGAGAATAACCCGCTTAGCATGGAAGATATCAACCACCTCCTGTCGTTCCATGAACGATCCAGGCACACAAAAGGATAATTTTTAGAAGTTTTTAGAGGTGGCACATGCAAATTTACTTAGGACGGCAGGGTAATGCCGCATATAGGTAGGTATGGTGGACTCATCTGGAATAACCGTGGGTTCAAGGTTTTTGATGTACAAGCAGAGTTCCCACTTAGTACAGGCGAAGGCTAGCAATTAGGATTGAGAAGCGGCCAGATAGAGAGCAACAACGATCATAACCATGCATTATGCATAAATAACATTGGACACTAGCATGGGTAGGATATGAACACCATGAACATAAATATCATAGAGGCTATGTTGGTTTTGATTCAACTACATGCATAAACATGTGCCAAGTCAAGCCACTCGAACATTCAGAGGAGGATACCATATCATCATACTACATCACAATCATTTTAACGCTATGTTGATATCCAGGATAAATTATTATCAACTCCCAGCTACTTATGCATGGCATGAGAAACTATAATCTCTAATTGTCATTGCATAACATGTTTAATCATAATGGGCCGAATCATGGGTACTAGGTTAAACATATTTACACAAACAGAACAAGTCGAGTTCATACCAGTTTCTCTCTGCCATGGCCAGTTCATCGAATGTCGTCATTATTGCCTTTCACTTGCACGACCGAGCGATATGGAAATAATAATAATAAGTGCAAGAGGTACCGGAAGGTTATGTTATGAATGAGGAGACAACTAGAGATATTCTTGCTTGTAAGGATAGAGATGATCTAGAGAAATTATTATGCAAGTATAAAGAAAAATCTCTGAATGCTAGAATGCAATATGATCATAAGTTTGCTACTTCACCTATCTTTATTGATGACAAGGATTATGAATTCTCTGTCAACCCAGAGTTAATTACTTTGGTTGAATCTGATCCTTTCAATGGTTATGAAACTGAAACTGTTATGGCACATCTTTCTAAGTTGAATGACATAGCCACCCTTTTTACTCATGATGAGAAAACTTGCTATTATTATATTCTAAAATTATTTCCGTTCTCATTAAAGGGTGATGCTAAAGCTTGGTACAATACTCTTGCTCCTGGTTGTGTGCGTAGTCCCCAGGACATGATTTATTACTTCTCTAAAAAATATTTTCCTGCTCATAAGAAACAAGCTACCTTGCAGGAGATATTTAACTTTGTGCAAATTGAAGAAGGGACTCTCACACAAGCTTCGGGAGGCTTTCCAATTGTTTAATGCTTTGCCTGATCATCCTCTTAAGAAAAATGAAATACTTGATATCTTCTACAATGGACTAACCGATGCTTCTAGGGACTTCCTAGATAGTTGTGCTGGTTGAGTTTTCACGGAACGAACTATTGGGCAAGCTGAAGAACTATTGAATAACATATTGAAAAATTATGATGATTGGACTCTTCCCGAACCACCGCCTAAACCCACTACAAAGAACAGGGGTATATTATATCTCAGTCCTAAAGATATGCAAGAGGCAAAGAAATCTATGAAGGAAAAAGGTATTAAAGCTGAGGATGTCAAAAAATTACCTCCTATTGAAGAAATAGATGGGCTTGATACACCACCACTCCCTAAGGTGGTAGAGGTAAATTCTCTAATGAAATTCAATGATAATGAAAATCCTCACAATATGCACCCTAGCCAATGCCTCTATGAGTTTGAGAATTACATTAGAAAACAAGATCACTTCAATGCAAAAGTTATGAAACAATTGAAATGCAATTCTGATATGATTGCTCGCTTGAGTGACTTGTTATTTAGAATCTCCAATGATGTTAGAGGTGTGGGAAAGCATGCTTCTATGGTACAAAGCCAGTTAGAACAAGTTGCTAAATCTCAAAGAGAATTGCTTGATGAAATGAATAACAACATACATGACTTTGCTGTGAGAGTTGCAACTAGAGGAGGTAAAATGACTCAGGAACCACTTTATCCCGAGGGACACCCAAAAAGAATTGAACAGGATTCACAAAGAAATAACACCACTGCACCTAGTCCTTCCAAAAAGAAGAAGAAAAAGAAAAATGATAGGACCTTGCATGCTTCTAGTGAACCTCAAGTAGAAAAACCTCCTGGTAATGATAATGATGTTTCTATTTCTGATGCTAAAACTCAATCTGGTAATGAACATTCACCTAGTGATAATGAAAAAGATAACGGTGATGTTCATGAAGATGCTCAAACAAACAACGAAAAGGAACCAGATAGTGATGTTGAGATAGAACCTCCACTTGATCTTGATACCCACAACCTAAGAATACACGATATGATAAAAGAGACTTCATTGCTAGAAAACATGGTAAAGAAAGAGAACCGTGGGTTCAAAAACCTATGCCTTTTCCACCCAAGTCAACTAAAAAGAAAGATGATGGAGAATTTGAACGCTTTGCTGAAATGCTGAGGCCAGTCTTTTTGCGTACTCGCTTAACTGATATCTTGAAAATGCCTCCTTATGCAAAGTACATGAAAGACATCATCACTAATAAGAGAAAAATATTGGAAGCTGAAATCTCTGCCATGCTTGCTAATTATACTTTTAAGGATGGAGTACCTAAAAAACTTGGAGATCCAGGAATACCAACTATACCTTGCTCCATCAAAAAGAATTATGTGAAAACTGTTTTATGTAACTTAGGAGCTGCTGTTAGTGTTATGCCTTTCTCTTTATATAAAATACTTGATTTGAATAAACTCTCACCTACTGAAATATCTTTGCAAATGGCTGACAAATCAACTGCCATACCTATCGGTATCTGTGAGGATGTGCTTGTTGTTGTTGCCAACGTTACTATTTTGACTGACTTTGTTATACTTGACATGCCCGAGGACGACGACATGTCGATTATCCTTGGTAGACCCTTCTTGAATACTGCAGTGGCTGTTATTGATTGCAATAAAAGCAAAGTCACTTTTCATATCAATGGTAATGAGCATACGATGCACTTTCCGAAGAAACAATTCCAAGTGAATGGTATTAATGTTATTGAAAAATCCCCGACAATCACTATTGAAAAGAAATATGAAATGCTTATTGTTGGGGACATTCATATTCCCGTTGAGGTAACTTAGTGATTTACAAAAGTTCTTCGGTTTCATGCTAATCGAAAGTGGTTGTTAATAAGACTTGATCAACCTTATTAATGGATCATTTTTAGAGGCATCAAGTTGATGAATATAGTAAGCACTACTTTATGTCCCTACCTTTTGTTTCCCGTTCCTACTAGCTAAATAAAATAAAATACCATGTTTTGTCTGTTTTTTGAATTTCTCGTGCAATAAAAAATGACCCAAAAATAAAAGTCCTCAGAATGCTCTGAAAATTTAATACGATTTTTTTCTGAATATTTGAGAATTTCTGGTGCAAATAATATCAGAGGGAGGTGCACCACGTGGGCACAACCCACCTGGGCGCGCAAGGACCCCCAGGCGCACCCTGGTGGGTTGTGGTCCCCTCGTGGGCCCCCTCACTTGTCCCTTCACACCACATCATCACCTACCACCAGAAAAAATTCTCCATTGCTCTCTCTCTCTCTCTCTCTCTATCTATCTCTCGTGTTGTTGCTCTCAAACCCGTGGATTTCGATCTCTTTGCTCGAAGCTCCGTTTCCAAAACTGTTTCGGGGGATTGTTGCTTGGTATGTGACTCCTCCGTTTGTCCAATTAGTTTTTGTTTTGTGGTTTATATTTTGAATAATTAGTTATTCTTGGTGCTTTTGTAGATGAGCTTGCATGTTGAATTCTTAGAGTTCTAAGTAGTTTGAATGCTTGCTTTGGCCTCTATGTATCCCTATGAGTAGTTGCTATCAATTTTGCAAAGTTTTGTTGAGAAAACTTTGTGGACTAAAAATTTCGGAATTTTTGTTCTTAGGAAAAGATGAATATCTTTAGGAAGTTTGCTTCCAAGAAGAACTCCAAGGGAGTTATTGGGGAGTCATCTGACAGTGATGTCCATAACCGGCGGTTGGTGGAAGTACGGCCGTGCGAATGGCCGCATACCCCGTTTATGGAAGAGGCAGGAATCCTGCAAGAGTTTACACAATATGCTGCTAATGCCGGCCTCACCGACTTCATCGCAACTGAATGTGAACAATATAATCTCCTCACAAACACCTTTGTTCCAAGTTTTACTTTCCTTCCTAGGAATAATCCTCCTGAGGTGCAATTCAAATTATATGCTGAACCCCATCAGATACCTCTTACTGAATTTTGTGAAATATGCTTGCTTCCTGCTGATGGTAGTTTGGCGGAGCCTAGCCCCGCAGAGTTTGAAAGTTTTTATCGTACCTTGACAGTGGGAGATGAGAGAGGGGTGTCGGGTATCACTGCCGCTGGCTTGCATTTTCCTGTTGTTCATTACTTTGCTCTTTTCATTGCAAAATGCTTGCTTGCTAGAGAGAAGGTGGGTGCACTCAGTTCACCACACCTTGTTGTTTTACGTCGTGCACTTGAGGGTGACAACACTTATAGCTTGGGAGCTATTGTGGCACGTCGCCTCCACATCGATAAGTCCAAGGGTAAAATACATGGTGGTATTTTCGCTTTAATGTTGAGATACGCCTTCATGATTACCCTCTGACCAAAGTCTACCTAGATCGCGCCCATGGAACACCACCATTTTATTGCACGAGATTACCCAAGCATTCCTATTCTGTATAACCTAGTTTTCATCGTGGACGCTCGTGATATTATTCCATTGCCTGCTCCTGCTTTGTTTGATCCTGTTGCCAGGGGCGGATATAGGATTATGCCTGCGGATATCATCGCCTACCGAAACGACCAGGCTGCAGCAGAGGAGGAACCTCAGCAGTGGGATCCGTGGATGCCCGCTCCCCAGTACCCCGACTACTATCCAGGCTACTGACTGCTTACCAAGTTAGGCCAAAAGCCTAAGCTTGGGGGAGTACGTGTTTCTCACCGACTTTACATTCATGTCCACACATTTCAGTTGTCGGTGTTCACACTTTTTTATTGTATTATCCATGTTAATTTTATTTTCTCGCCGTCTTTTTGTGTGTTTGAAAAACTTTGAGAAAATACAAAAATATTTCCTGCTTCTTTTTAATTATCTTTCTAGAGTAGTTAGCTATAGCACTAAAAGAAAACCCAAAAAGATTTCTTTGTTCTTTTTTTTTGCTTGTTGGGAGTTTTCCCGTGTAAATAGTTTTTCTCATTTTTGCTTTTCCCTTTTATTTGCCTGTTCAAGAAAACCAAAACCTCCAAAAATATTTCAGTGTGTTTCTCTGAATTTCTTTTCTTTTTATTTGAGTCGTACTGAGGAGAAGACCACAATGAAAATGATGAGTGGCTCTCTTATGCATAATTGTTGATCTAATAAAGAGCCCATTTTACCTTGTCTTCTCTTGTTGAATAAAATGTTTGCAGATTCCAGCTTAGTCCATGGCACTCTTGCACTATTAATATTCTCACATCGTTTGGTCGTGCAAGTGAAAGGCAATAATGAGGATATTCGGTGAACTGGGCGTGGTAGAGAGAAACTGGTATGAACTCGACTTGTTCTGTTTTTGTAAATATGTTTAACCTAGCATCCATGATTCAGCCCATTATGATTAAATATGTTTGCAATGACAATTAGAGATTATAGTTTCTCATGCCATGCATAAGTAGCCAGGAGTGGATAATGATTTATCTTGGATGTCAACATTGCGTTAAAATGATTGTGATGTAGTATGATGATATGATATCCTCCTCTTAATATTCGAGTGGCTTGACTTGGCACATGTTCATGCATGTAGTTGAATCAAAACCAACATAGCCTCTATGATATTTATGTTCATGGTGTTCATATCCTACTCATGCTAGTGTCTAATGTTACTTACGCATAATGCATGTTCTTGAACGTTGTTGCTCTCTAGCTGGCCGCTTCTCAACCTATTTGCTAGCCTTCGCCTGTACTAAGTGGGAATTCTGCTTGTACATCAAAAACCTTGAACCCAAGTTATTCTAGATGAGTCCACCATACGTACCTATATGCGGTATTACCCTGCCGTCCTAAGTAAATTTGCATGTACCATCTCCAAAAACTTCAAATAAATATCCTTTTTGTGTGCCTGGGTCGTTCATGGAACGACAAGAGGTGGTCGATATCTTCCATGCTAAGCGGGTTATTCTCAGGTCGATTATTTATTCACTCGCCACTGCACGAGAAAAGGGCGGTAATAGGGATGCCTAGTCCCAAACTGCAAAAAGAAAAGAGCTTACAAGTAATAATAAAAAACTCCTAATGGAGTCATAACTTTTACTTTTATCGCTTGGGAACCACCACTAGCATGTTTAGCATGGAAGATATTGATAACTGATGGTCGTGAAGTAAATGAGAAGGGTGCATGTCTCAAAATATCATTTACCTCTGTTTTAAAAACTTGAGCTCTGGCACCTCTGCAAATCATTGCTTCCCTCTACGAAGGGACTATCTATTTACTTTTATGTTGTGTCATCACCTTCTAAAATAAGCGCCACAACCTGAGAGCACTGCTGTCATGCTGATGCATTGTGTGTAGCTAATTTTGGGTGCATCATGACTAGATCTTTTCTACCATGAATTACAATGTTTAGTCGCTGCTTGAACTTTGGAGGTGCTTTGCATTTATGTTTTGCGGTCTTAGAAAGGGCTAGCGAGATACCACTATTGTCATATTATATCATGGTTGTTTTGATAACGTGTTGCAGTTTGAGATATCTTATTATTGCTAGCTAGTTGATTATGTCATTGATATGAGTTAATATAATTTTTAGGAGTTATTGTCGGCTTGGTTAGGTATAATGTTGGCTGAAAACCTGGGTGCTGTTTAAGCTTATTTATGCAAACAAGAGCAAAAGAGTTCATAAAAGTTTTTCTTTTTCACTTTCAGTTTATCAACTGAATTGCTTGAGGACAAGCAAAGGTTTAAGCTTGGGGGAGTTGATACGTATCCAACGTATCTACTTTTCCTCACGCTTTTCCTCTTGTTTTAGACTCTAATTTGCATGTTTTGAATGAAACTAACCCCGGACCGGCGCTGTTTTCAGCAGAACTACCATGGTGTTGTGTTTGTGCAGAAATAAAAGTTCTCAGAATGGAACGAAACTTTGCGAGGATTTTTTATACAATGAAAGAGAATTTCTGGAGCCAAGAGCCACCGGAGGGGGGCACCTCGGTGGGCACAACCCACCAGGGCGCGCCAGCCCTCCTAGGCACGCCCAGGTGGGTTGTACCCACCTGGTGGCCCCGCGGACCCTGAAACCGATGCTATAAAATCCTATTTTTCCAGAAAAAATAAAGGAGAAAGAATTATCGCGTTCCACGAGACGGAGTCGCCATCACCTCCTGTTCTTCATCGGGAGGCCAGATCTGGAGTCCGTTTGGGGCTCCGGAGAGGGGGATCTTCGTTCTTCATCATCACCAACCCTTCTCCATTGCCAATTCCATGATGCTCCCCACCGGGAGTGAGTAATTCCATCGTAGGCTCACTGGTCGGTGAGGAGTTGGATGAGATTCATCATGTAATCGAGTTAGTTTTGTTAGGGCTTGATCCCTAGTATCCACTATGTTCTGAGATTGATGTTGCTATGACTTTGCCATGCTTAATGCTTGTGAATTTGGGCGCAGGTGCCATGATTTCAAATCTGAACCATTTATGTTATCACCATTATATCCATGTTCTAGATCCGATCTTGCAAGTTATAGTCACCTACTACGTGTTATGATTCGGCAACCCCGGAGTGACAATAGTCGGGACCACTCCCGGTGATGACCGTAGTTTGAGGAGTTCATGTATTCACCGTGTGTTAATGCTTTTTTCCAGTTCTCTATTAAAAGGAGACCTTAATATCCCTTAGTTTCCAATTGGACCCCGCTGCCACGGGAGGGTAGGACAAAAGATGTCATGCAAGTTCTTTCCATAAGCACGTATGACTATTTACAGAATACATGCCTACATTATATTTATGAACTGGAGCTAGTGCCGTATCGCCCTAGGTTATGACTGTCACATGATGAATATCATCCAACAAATTACCGATCCAATGCCCACGAATTTATCTTATATTGTTCTTGCTAAGTTACTACTACTATCATTACTGCCGCACTTGTTACAAAACTACTACTATCACTGTTACCGTTGCTATTGCTGCTATCACTATTATCAAAACTATCATACTACTTTGCTACTGATCACTTTGCTGCCGATAATTAATCTCCAAGTGTGGTTGAATTGACAACTCAGCTGCTAATACTTACAAATATTCTTTGGCTCCCCTTGGGTCGAATCTATAAATTTGGGTTGAATACTCTACCCTCGAAAACTGTTGCGATCCCCTATACTTGTGGGTTATCATATACATATCACTTCTGACATAAAAATTAACTTTTTAACATCGTAGGCATTCCTTGGGTCTTGCCGAACCGCTTATTAATGTGTTCGAGTTCCTCATCTGCCACCAGATGCTTCCGATTGAGTTCGGAAACTTCTGCGGCATGGGCGGTTGCCACCAATATGGAGGCCTGTTACAATAACAGCACAGTAGGTTACTCTCCCAAATACTATGTGGATCCTCTGTCCGGTTTCTTTCAAACCGGACAGAGCCTCAGGGGCTATAGTTTGTACACAGGTTTATTCTTCTATATGAAAAGTTTTTAGAACATTACGTCGCATACCTCAAAGCTTGTCAGTAGGCTGCAGAAGGCTTCGTTCAGTCTGTTTTTAGCAGACTGAACTGTTGGAAATATGCCCTAGAGGCAATAATAAATGGTTATTATTATATTTCTTTGTTCATGATAATCGTCTATTGTTCATGCTATAATTGTATTGTCCGGAAATCGTAATACATGTGTGAATGCATAGACCACAACGTGTCCCTAGTAAGCCTCTAGTTGACTAGCTCGTTGATCAACAGATAGTCATGGTTTCCTGACTATGGACATTGGATGTCGTTGATAACGGGATCACATCATTAGGAGAATGATGTGATGGACAAGACCCAATCCTAAGCATAGCATAAAAGATCGTGTAGTTTCGTTTGCTAGAGCTTTTCCAATGTCAAGTATCTTTTCCTTAGACCATGAGATCGTGCAACTCCCGGATACCGTAGGAGTACTTTGGGTGTGCCAAACGTCACAACGTAACTGGGTGACTATAAAGGTGCACTACGGGTATCTCCGAAAGTGTCTGTTGGGTTAGCACGGATCGAGACTGGGATTTGTCACTCCGTGTGACGGAGAGGTATCTCTGGGCCCACTCGATAATGCATCATCATAATGAGCTCTATGTGACTAAGGCGTTAGTCACGGGATCATGCATTGCGGTACGAGTAAAGAGACTTGCCGGTAACGAGATTGAACAAGGTATTGGGATACCGACGATCGAATCTCGGGCAAGTAACATACCGATTGATAAAGGGAATTGCATACGGGATTGATTGAATCCTCGACGCCGTGGTTCATCCGATGAGATCATCGTGGAACATGTGCGAGCCAACATGGGTATCCAGATCCCGCTGTTGGTTATTGACCGGAGAGGCGTCTCGGTCATGTCTGCATGTCTCCCGAACCCGTAGGGTCTACACACTTAAGGTTCGGTGACGCTAGGGTTGTAGAGATATGTGTATGCGGAAACCCGAAAGTTGTTCGGAGTCCCGGATGAGATCCCAGACGTCACGAGAGGTTCCGGAATGGTCCGAAGGTGAAGAATTATATATAGGAAGTCAAGTTTCGGCCACCGGGAAAGTTTCGGGGGTTACCGGTATTGTACCGGGACCACCGGAAGGGTCCCGGGGGTCCACCGGGTGGGGCCACCTATCCCGGAGGGCCCCGTGGGCTGAAGTGGGAAGGGAACCAGCCCCTAGTGGGCTGGGCGCCCCCCATGGGCCTCCCCCCATGCGCCTAGGGTTGGGAACCCTAGGGTGGGGGCGACTTCCCACTTGCCTTGGGGGGCAAGGCAACCCCTTCCCCCCTTTGGCCGCCGCCCCCCCTTGAGATCCCATCTCCAGGGCCGGCGCCCCCTAGGGGGCCTATATAAAGGGGGGGAGGGAGGGCAGTAACACTACAGCCTTGGGCGCCTCCCTCCTCCCCTGCTACACCTCTCCGTCTCGCAGAAGCTCGGCGAAGCCCTGCCGAGACCCGCTACATCCACCACCACGCCGTCGTGCTGCTGGATCTCCATCAACCTCTCCTTCCCCCTTGCTGGATCAAGAAGGAGGAGACGTCGCTGCACCGTACGTGTGTTGAACGCGGAGGTGCCGTCCGTTCGGCACTCGGTCATCAGTGATTTGGATCACGACGAGTACGACTCCGTCATCCACGTTCATTGGAACGCTTCCGCTCGCGATCTACAAGGGTATGTAGATGCACTCCTTTCCCCTCGTTGCTAGTACACTCCATAGATGCATCTTGGTGAGCGTAGGAAAATTTTAAAATTATGCTACGATTCCCAACAGTGGCATCATGAGCCAGGCCTATGCGTAGTTACTATGCACGAGTAGAACACAAAGCAGTTGTGGGCGTTGAGTTTGCCAATTCTTCTTGCTGCTACTAGTCATTTCTTGTTTCGGCGGCATTGTAGGATGAAGCGGCCCAGACCGACCTTACACGTACGCTTACGTGAGACAGGTTCCACCGACTGACATGCAGTAGTTGCATAAGGTGGCTAGCGGGTGTCTGTCTCTCCTACTTTAGTCGGAACGGATTCGATGAAAAGGGTCCTTATGAAGGGTAAATAGAAATTGGCAAATCACGTTGTGGTCATACGTAGGTAAGAAAACGTTCTTGCTAGAAACCTACAAACCACGTAAAAACTTGCAACAATAATTAGAGGACGTCTAACTTGTTTTTGCAGCAAGTGCTATGTGATGTGATATGGCCAGAAGATGTGATGAATGATATATGTGATGTATGAGATTGATCATATTCTTGTAATAGGAATCACGACTTGCATGTCGATGAGTATGACAACCGGCAGGAGCCATAGGAGTTGTCTTTATTATTTTGTATGACCTGCGTGTCATTGAATAACGCCATGTAAATTACTTTACTTTGTTGCTAAACGCGTTAGCCATAGAAGTAGAAGTAATCGTTGGCGTGACGACTTCATGAAGACACAATGATGGAGATCATGGTGTCATGCCGGTGACGAAGATGATCATGGTGCCCCGAAGATGGAGATCAAAGGAGCATGATGATATTGGCCATATCATGTCACTATTTGATTGCTTGTGATGTTTATCATGTTTTTGCATCTTATTTGCTTAGAACGACGGTAGTAAGTAAGATGATCCCTTTTAATAATTTCAAGAAAAGTGTTCACCCTAACTGTGCACCGTTGCGAAGGTTCGTTGTTTCGAAGCACCACGTGATGATCGGGTGTGATAGATTCTAACGTTCGAATACAACGGGTGTTGCCAAGCCTAGCATGTACAGACATGGCCTCGGAACACACGCAATACACTTAGGTTGACTTGACGAGCCTAGCATGTCCAGACATGGCCTCGGAACACGGAGGACCGAAAGGTCGAGCATGAGTCGTATAGAAGATACGATCAACATGGAGATGTTCACCGATCTTGACTAGTCCGTCTCACGTGATGATCGGACACGGCCTAGTTAAACTCGGATCATGTTTCACTTAGATGACTAGAGGGATGTCTATCTGAGTGGGAGTTCATTAAATAATTTTATTAGATGAACTTAATTATCATGAACTTAGTCTAAAATCTTTACACTATGTATTGTAGATCAAATGGCCAACGTTGTCCTCAATTTCAACGCGTTCCTAGAGAAAACCAAGCTGAAAGATGATGGCAGCAACTATACGGACTGGGTCCGGAACCTGAGGATCATCCTCATAGTAGCCAAGAAAGATTATGTCTTAGAAGCACCGCTAGGTGATGCACCAATCCCTGAGAACCAAGACGTTATGAACGCTTGGCAGCAGCGTGCTGATGATTACTCCATCGTTCAGTGCGGCATGCTTTACAGCTTAGAACCGGGTCTCCAAAAGCGTTTTGAGAAACATGGAGCATATGAGATGTTCGAGGAGCTGAAATTGGTTTTCCAAGGTCATGCCCGGGTCGAGAGATATGAAGTCTCCGACAAGTTCTTCAGCTGTAAAATGGAGGAGAATAGTTCTGTTAGTGAGCACATACTCAGAATGTCTGGGTTGCACAACCGCTTGACTCAGCTGGGAGTTAATCTCCCGGATGACGCGGTCATTGACAGAATCCTTCAGTCGCTTCCACCAAGCTTCAAGAGCTTTGTGATGAACTACAATATGCAGGGGATGGAAAAGACCATTCCTGAGGTATATTCAATGCTGAAATCAGCTGAGGTAGAGATCAGAAAAGAACATCAAGTGTTGATGGTGAATAAAACCACTAAGTTCAAGAAGGGCAAGGGTAAGAAGAACTTCAAGAAGGACGGCAAGGGAGTTGCCGCGCCCGGTAAACCAGTTACTGGGAAGAAGTCAAAGAATGGACCCAAGCCCGAGACTGAGTGCTTTTATTGCAAGGGAAGTGGTCACTGGAAGCGGAACTGCCCCAAATACTTAGCGGACAAGAAGAAGGCCGGCAACACCAAAGGTATATGTGATATACAAGTTATTGATGTGTACCTTACCAGTACTCGTAGTAGCTCCTGGGTATTTGATACCGGTGCGGTTGCTCATATTTGTAACTCAAAACTGGAACTACGGAATAAACGGAGACTGGCGAAGGAAGAGGTGACGATGCGCGTCGGGAATGGTTCCAAGGTCGATGTGATCGCCGTCGGCACGCTACCTCTGCATCTACCCACGGGATTAGTTTTAAACCTCAATAATTGTTATTTAGTGCCAGCTTTGAGCATGAACATTGTATCTGGATCTCGTTTAATTCGAGATGGCTACTCATTTAAATCCGAGAATAATGGTTGTTCTATTTATTTGAGAGATATGTTTTATGGTCATGCCCCGCTGGTCAATGGTTTATTTTTGATGAATCTCGAACGTGATGTTACACATGTTCATAGTATGAATACCAAAAGATGTAAAGTTGATAACGATAGTCCCACATACTTGTGGCACTGCCGCCTTGGTCACATTAGTGTCAAGCGCATGAAGAAGCTCCATGCAGATGGACTTTTGGAGTCTCTTGATTACGAATCATTTGACACGTGCGAACCATGCCTCATGGGTAAGATGACCAAGACTCCGTTCTCTGGAACAATGGAGCGAGCAACCAACTTATTGGAAATCATACATACCGATGTGTGTGGTCCAATGAGTGTTGAGGCTCGCGGAGGATATCATTATGTTCTCACTCTCACTGATGATTTAAGTAGATATGGGTATGTCTACCTAATGAAACACAAGTCTGAAACCTTTGAAAAGTTCAAGGAATTTCAGAGTGAAGTTGAGAATCAACGTGACAGGAAAATAAAATTCTTACTATCAGATCGTGGTGGAGAATATTTAAGTCACGAATTTGGTACACACTTAAGGAAATGTGGAATAGTTTCACAACTCACGCCGCCTGGAACACCTCAGAGAAATGGTGTGTCTGAATGTCGTAATCGCACTCTATTGGATATGGTGCGATCTATGATGTCTCTTACCGATTTACCGCTCTCATTTTGGGGCTATGCTTTAGAGACTGCCGCGTTCACTTTAAATAGGGCTCCGTCGAAATCCGTTGAGACGACACCATATGAATTATGGTTTGGGAAGAAACCTAAGCTGTCGTTTCTAAAAGTTCGGGGATGCGATGCTTATGTCAAGAAACTTCAACCTGAAAAGCTCGAACCCAAGTCGGAAAAATGCGTCTTCATAGGATACCCTAAGGAAACTATTGGGTATACCTTCTACCTCAGATCCGAAGGCAAGATCTTCGTTGCCAAGAACGGGTCCTTTCTGGAGAAGGAGCTTCTCTCAAAAGAATTGAGTGGGAGGAAAGTGGAACTTGATGAGGTGATAGTCACCCCTTCCGAACCGGAAAGTAGCGCAGCGCGGGAAAATGTTCCTGTGGTGCCTACACCGACTGGGGAGGAAGTTAATGATGATGATCATGAAGCTTCGGATCAAGTTACTGAACTTCGTAGGTCCACAAGGACACGTTCCGCACCAGAGTGGTACGACAACCATGTCCTAGAAATCATGTTGTTAGACAACAGTGAACCTTCGAACTATGAAGAAGCGATGGCGGGCCCGGATTCCGACAAATGGCTAGAAGCCATGAAATCCGAGATAGAATCCATGTATGAAAACAAAGTATGGACTTTGACTGACTTGCCCGATGATCGGCGAGCCATAGAAAATAAATGGATCTTTAAGAAGAAGACAGACGCGGATGGTAATGCGACCATCTATAAGGCTCGACTTGTCGCTAAGGGTTATCGACAAGTTCAAGGGGTTGACTATGATGAGACTTTCTCACCCGTAGCGAAGCTGAAGTCCGTCCGAATCATGTTAGCAATTGCCGCATTCTATGATTATGAGATATGGAAAATGGACGTCAAAACGGCATTCCTTAACGGCTTTCTTAAGGAAGAATTGTATATGATGCAGGCGGAAGGTTTTGTTGATCCTAAGAATGCTAACAAGGTATGCAAGCTCCAGCGCTCAATCTATGGGCTGGTGCAAGCATCTCGGAGTTGGAACATTCGCTTTGATGAGATGATCAAAGCGTTTGGGTTTACACAGACTTATGGAGAAGCCTGTGTTTACAAGAAAGTGAGTGGGATCTCTCTAGCATTTCTCATATTATATGTGGGTGACATACTATTGATGGGAAATGATATAGAATTCTTGGAAAGTATAAAGGCCTATTTGAATAAGTGTTTTTCAATGAAGGACCTTGGAGAAGCTGCTTATATATTAGGCATCAAGATCTATAGAGATAGATCAAGACGCCTCATTGGTCTTTCACAAAGTACATACCTTGACAAGATATTGAAGAAGTTCAGTATGGATCAGTCCAAGAAGGGGTTCTTGCCTATATTGCAAGGTGTGCAATTGAGCACGGCTCAATGCCCGACCACGGCAGAAGATATAGAAAAGATGAGTGTCATCCCCTATGCCTCGGCCATAGGGTCTATTATGTATGCCATGTTGTGTACCAGACCTGATGTAAACCTTGCCGTAAGTTTGGTAGGAAGGTACCAAAGTAATCCCGGCATGGAACAGTGGACAGCGGTCAAGAATATCCTGAAGTACCTGAAAAGGACTAAGGATATGTTTCTCGTTTATGGAGGTGACGAAGAGCTCGTCGTAAAGGGTTACGTCAACGCTAGCTTCGACACAGATCTGGATGACTCAAAGTCTCAAACCGGATACGTGTATATTTTGAATGGAGGAGCAGTAAGCTGGTGCAGTTGCAAGCAAAGCATCGTGGCGGGATCTACATGTGAAGCGGAGTACATGGCAGCCTCGGAGGCAGCACAGGAAGTAGTCTGGATGAAGGAGTTCATTACCGACCTAGGGGTGATTCCCAATGCGTCGGGCCCGATGACTCTCTTCTGTGACAACACTGGAGCTATTGCCCTTGCGAAGGAGCCCAGGTTTCACAGGAAGACCAGGCATATCAAGCGTCGCTTCAACTCCATTCATGAAAGTGTTCAAAATGGAGACATAGATATTTGTAAAGTACATACGGACCTGAATGTAGCAGATCCGTTGACTAAACCTCTCCCTAGAGCAAAACATGATCAACACCAGGACGCAATGGGTGTTCGATTCATCACAATGTAACTAGATTATTGACTCTAGTGCAAGTGGGAGACTGTTGGAAATATGCCCTAGAGGCAATAATAAATGGTTATTATTATATTTCTTTGTTCATGATAATCGTCTATTGTTCATGCTATAATTGTATTGTCCGGAAATCGTAATACATGTTTGAATGCATAGACCACAACGTGTCCCTAGTAAGCCTCTAGTTGACTAGCTCGTTGATCAACAGATAGTCATGGTTTCCTGACTATGGACATTGGATGTCGTTGATAACGGGATCACATCATTAGGAGAATGATGTGATGGACAAGACCCAATCCTAAGCATAGCATAAAAGATCGTGTAGTTTCGTTTGCTAGAGCTTTTCCAATGTCAAGTATCTTTTCCTTAGACCATGAGATCGTGCAACTCCCAGATACCGTAGGAGTGCTTTGGGTGTGCCAAACGTCACAACGTAACTGGTTGACTATAAAGGTGCACTACGGGTATCTCCGAAAGTGTCTGTTGGGTTGGCACGGATCGAGACTGGGATTTGTCACTCCGTGTGACGGAGAGGTATCTCTGGGCCCACTCGGTAATGCATCATCATAATGAGCTCTTTGTGACTAAGGCGTTAGTCACGGGATCATGCATTGCGGTACGAGTAAAGAGACTTGCCGGTAACGAGATTGAACAAGGTATTGGGATACCGACGATCGAATCTCGGGCAAGTAACATACCGATTGATAAAGCGAATTGCATACGGGATTGATTGAATCCTCGACACCGTGGTTCATCCGATGAGATCATCGTGGAACATGTGGGAGCCAACATGGGTATCCAGATCCCGCTGTTGGTTATTGACCGGAGAGGTGTCTCGGTCATGTCTGCATGTCTCCCGAACCCGTAGGGTCTACACACTTAAGGTTCGGTGACGCTAGGGTTGTAGAGATATGTGTATGCGGAAACCCGAAAGTTGTTCGGAGTCCCGGATGAGATCCCGGACGTCACGAGAGGTTCCGGAATGGTCCGGAGGTGAAGAATTATATATAGGAAGTCAAGTTTCGGCCACCGGGAAAGTTTCGGGGGTTACCGGTATTGTACCGGGACCACCGGAAGGGTCCCGGGGGTCCACCGGGTGGGGCCACCTATCCCGGAGGGCCCCAGGGCTGAAGTGGGAAGGGAACCAGCCCCTAGTGGGCTGGGCGCCCCCGCCATGGGCCTCCCCCCATGCGCCTAGGGTTGGGAACCCTAGGGTGGGGGCGACTTCCCACTTGCCTTGGGGGGCAAGGCAACCCCTTCCCCCCTTTGGCCGCCGCCCCCCCTTGAGATCCCATCTCCAGGGCCGGCGCCCCCTAGGGGGCCTATATAAAGGGGGGGAGGGAGGGCAGTAACACTACAGCCTTGGGCGCCTCCCTCCTCCCCTGCTACACCTCTCCGTCTCGCAGAAGCTCGGCGAAGCCCTGCCGAGACCCGCTACATCCACCACCACACCGTCGTGCTGCTGGATCTCCATCAACCTCTCCTTCCCCCTCGCTGGATCAAGAAGGAGGAGACGTCGCTGCACCGTACGTGTGTTGAACGCGGAGGTGCCGTCCGTTCGGCACTCGGTCATCGGTGATTTGGATCACGGCGAGTACGACTCCGTCATCCACGTTCATTGGAATGCTTCCGCTCGCGATCTACGAGGGTATGTAGATGCACTTCTTTCCCCTCGTTGCTAGTACACTCCATAGATGCATCTTGGTGAGCGTAGGAAAATTTTAAAATTATGCTACGATTCCCAACATGAACCTTCTCCATAACCACACCCATAAGGGTGCAGTGCTCCGCCACGACGGAAGCACTTTGCAGTGCTTCCTCCAGAGCGTTGGGCGCCTCCAGATTAATGGAGGCTACCGATGGAGCTGGTGCTCCTCCCCTCTCTTTTGAAGGGGGTTGTTTATCCGATCCCGAAGTCATGCTGGTCTCCAGAATGGTGTTCGGCTAGGGCCCAGATTGTTGGGGCTCCGCACCGTTGGTTGTCATAGGGGCCGCCTCCCCTAGGCCTTCAGCGACCGAGTTATTAACCTTGGGCGCTCTCTCGACGGTTTCGTTCGCCTCTCTCGGCCAGGAGAGGACCTTCGGGATGACACTTCGGTGTCCTCCATGGCGATAGGCTAGGGGGCTCGCGGCGGTGCATCACTCTCTACCATTTCGGGCGGCAGAGAATTCCCCTCCAATAATGGAGTATGCGGGAGCGCGCGGGAAGGGCTGAAAGGCAAATAACAAAATAACTTACATAATGGAAGTAGGTAGACCGAAGATAAACATTAAGTTTCTAAATACTTATGATTCGGCCAGGGGATTCACCCTGGGAGGTTTCTTAAGGACTAGTTCGGACTCTGAGTCCGAACTGTCCGGGAGGGTCAGCTTCCCTCTTTTGGGCGCCTCCCCCTCCGGGTCTTCAGAGGTCACCCTCTTCTTCTTCCTCCCCTTATGGGGGGAGTCGCTTTCCACCTCCTCCGCCTCTTCCTCCTCGTCTCCTTCGTGGGAAGGGAAGGCTTCGATCTCTCCGGACACTGTTTCGGAAGGACCCTTAGGGTGAAGGAAATATGCCCCAGAGGCAATAATAAAGTTATTATTTATTTCCTTATATCATGATAAATGTTTATTATTCATGCTAGAATTGTATTAATCGGAAACATAATACTTGTGTGAATACATAGACAAACAGAGTGTCACTAGTATGCCTCTACTTGACTAGCTCGTTGATCAAAGATGGTTATGTTTCCTAGCCATTGACATGAGTTGTCATTTGATTAACGGGATCACATCATTAGGAGAATGATGTGATTGACTTGACCCATTCCGTTAGCTTAGCACTCGGTCGTTTAGTATTCTGCTATTGCTTTCTTCATGACTTATACATGTTCCTATGACTATGAGATTATGCAACTCCCGTTTACCGGAGGAACACTTTGTGTGCTACCAAACGTCACAACGTAACTGGGTGATTATAAAGGTGCTCTACAGGTGTCTCCAAAGGTACTTGTTGGGTTGGCGTATTTCGAGATTAGGATTTGTCACTCCGATTGTCGGAGAGGTATCTTTGGGCCCACTCGGTAATGCACATCACTATAAGCCTTGCAAGCATTGCAACTAATGAGTTAGTTGTGGGATGATGTATTACGGAACGAGTAAAGAGACTTGCCGGTAACGAGATTGAACTAGGTATTGAGATACCGACGATCGAATCTCGGGCAAGTAACATACCGATGACAAAGGGAACAACGTATGTTGTTATGCGGTCTGACCGATAAAGATCTTCGTAGAATATGTAGGAGCCAGTATGGGCATCCAGGTCCCGCTATTGGTTATTGACCATAGAGGTGTCTCGGTCATGTCTACATAGTTCTCGAACCCGTAGGGTCCGCACGCTTAACGTTCGTTGACGATATAGTACTATGAGTTATGTATGTTGGTGACCAGATGTTGTTCGGAGTTTTGGATGAGATCACGGATATGACGAGGAACTCCGGAATGGTCCGGAAGTAAAGATTGATATGTGGATAGTAGTGTTTGATCTCCGGAAAGGTTCCGGAATCCATCGGAAGGGGTTCCGGATGTTTCCCGAAATGTTTGGGCGCGAGAACACTTTATCTGGGCCAAAGGGGAAAGCCCACGAGGTTTTTGGAAAGCGCAAAAGGAAGTTTTGCGGAGACCAGGGGCCAGACGCCAAGGTCCCTGGCGTCTGGGTCCAGACGCCGGGAAACCTGGCGTTTGGCCCTGGAGTCCGAGAAGGACTCTTGCCTTTCGGGTGAAACCGACTTTGTGGAGACTTTTACTCCAAGTTTCGACCCCAAGGCTCAACATATAAATAGAGGGGTAGGGCTAGCACCCAAGACCATAGAGGTATATGTGATATACATGTTATAGATGTGTACCTTACTAATGCTCGCAGTAGCACCTGGTTATTTGATACTGGTTCTGTTGCTAATATTTGCAACTCGAAACAGGGACTACGGATTAAGCGAAAATTAGCTAAGGACGAGGTGACGATGCGCGTGGGAAATGGTTCCAAAGTCGATGTGATCACGGTCGGCACGCTACCTCTACATCTACCTTCGGGATTAGTTTTAGACCTGAATAATTGTTATTTCGTGCCAGCGTTGAGCATGAACATTATATCTGGATCTTGTTTGATGCGAGACGGTTATTCATTTAAATCAGAGAATAATGGTTGTTCTATTTATGTGAGTAATATCTTTTATGGTCATGCACCCTTGAAGAGTGGTCTATTTTGGTTAAATCTCGATAGTAGTGATACACATATTCAAAATATTGAAGCCAAAAATTGCAGAGTTGATAATGATAGTGCAACTTATTTGTGGCACTGCCGTTTAGGTCATATCGGTGTAAAGCGCATGAAGAAACTCCATACTGATGGACTTTTGGAACCACTTGATTATGAATCACTTGGTACTTGCGAACCGTGCCTCATGGGCAAGATGACTAAAACGCCGTTCTCCGGAACTATGGAGCGAGCAACAGATTTATTGGAAATCATACATACAGATGTATGTGGTCCGATGAATGTTGAGGCTCGCGGCGGGTATCGTTATTTTCTCACCTTCACAGATGATTTGAGCAGATATGGGTATATCTACTTAATGAAACATAAGTCTGAAACATTTGAAAAGTTCAAAGAATTTCAGAGTGAAGTTGAAAATCATCGTAACAAGAAAATAAAGTTTCTACGATCTGATCGTGGAGGAGAATATTTGAGTTACGAGTTTGGTCTTCATTTGAAACAATGCGGAATAGTTTCGCAACTCACGCCACCCGGAACACCACAGCGTAATGGTGTGTCCGAACGTCGTAATCGTACTTTACTAGATATGGTGCGATCTATGATGTCTCTTACTGATTTACCGCTATCATTTTGGGGTTATGCTTTAGAGACGGCTGCATTCACGTTAAATAGGGCACCATCAAAATCCGTTGAGACGACGCCTTATGAACTGTGGTTTGGCAAGAAACCAAAGTTGTCGTTTCGTAAAGTTTGGGGCTGCGATGCTTATGTGAAAAAGCTTCAACCTGATAAGCTCGAACCCAAATCGGAGAAATGTGTCTTCATAGGACACCCAAAAGAAACTGTTGGGTACACCTTCTATCACAGATCTGAAGGCAACACTTTTGTTGCTAAATTTGGATCCTTTCTAGAGAAGGAGTTTCTCTCAAAAGAAGTGAGTGGGAGGAAAGTAGAACTTGATGAGGTAATAGTACCTGCTCCCTTATTGGAAAATAGTTCATCACAGAAACCGGTTCCTGTGACGTCTACACCAATTAGTGAGGAAGTTAATGATGATGATCATGAAACTTCAGATCAAGTTGTTACTGAACCTCGTAGGTCAACCAGAGTAAGATCCGCACCAGAGTGGTACGGTAATCCTGTTCTGGAGGTTATGTTACTAGACCATGACGAACCTACGAACTATGAAGAAGCGATGGTGAGCCCAGATTCCGCAAAATGGCTTGAGGCCATGAAATCTGAGATGGGATCCATGTATGAGAACAAAGTGTGGACTTTGGTTGACTTGCCCAATGATCGGCAAGCCATCGAGAATAAATAGATCTTCAAGAAGAAGACTAACCCTGACGGTAATTTTACTGTCTATAAAGCTCAACTTGTTGCGAAAGGTTTTCGACAAGTTCAAGGGATTGACTACGATGAGACCTTCTCACCCGTAGCGATGCTTAAGTTTGTCCGGATCATGTTAGCAATTGCCGCATTTTATGATTATGAAATTTGGCAAATGGATGTCAAAACTGCATTCCTGAATGGATTTCTGGAAGAAGAGTTGTATATGATGCAACCGGAAGGTTTTGTCGATCCAAAGGGAGCTAACAAAGTATGCAAGCTCCAGCGATCCATTTATGGACTGGTGCAAGCCTCTCGGAGTTGGAATAAACACTTTGATAGTGTGATCAAAGCATTTGGTTTTATACAGACTTTTGGAGAAGCCTGTATTTACAAGAAAGTGAGTGGGAGCTCTGTAGAATTTCTGATATTATATGTGGATGACATATTGCTGATTGGAAATGATATAGAATTTCTGGATAGCATAAAGGGATACTTGAATAAGAGTTTTTCAATGAAGGACCTCGGTGAAGCTGCTTACATATTGGGCATCAAGATCTATAGAGATAGATCAAGACGCTTAATTGGACTTTCACAAAGCACATACCTTGACAAAGTTTTGAAAAGGTTCAAAATGGATCAAGCAAAGAAAGGGTTCTTGCCTGTGTTACAGGGTGTGAAGTTGAGTAAGACTCAATGCCCAACCACTGCAGAAGATAGAGAGAAGATGAAAGATGTTCCCTATGCTTCAGCCATAGGCTCTATCATGTATGCAATGCTGTGTACCAGACCTGATGTGTGCCTTGCTATAAGTTTAGCAGGGAGGTACCAAAGTAATCCAGGAGTGGATCACTGGACAGCGGTCAAGAACATCCTAAAATACCTGAAAAGGACTAAGGATATGTTTCTCGTTTATGGAGGTGACAAAGAGCTCATCGTAAATGGTTACGTTGATGCAAGCTTTGACACTGATCCGGACGATTCTAAATCGCAAACCGGATACGTGTTTACATTGAACGGTGGAGCTGTCAGTTGGTCCAGTTCTAAAAAAAGCGTCGTGGCGGGATCTACGTGTGAAGCGGAGTACATAGCTGCTTCGGAAGCAGCAAATGAAGGAGTCTAGATGAAGGAGTTCATATCCGATCTAGGTGTCATACCTAGTGCATCGGGTCCAATGAAAATCTTTAGTGACAATACTGGTGCAATTGCCTTGGCAAAGGAATCCATATTTCACAAGAGAACCAGGCACATCAAGAGACGCTTCAACTCCATTCGGGATCTAGTCCAGGTGGGAGACATAGAAATTTGCAAGATACATACGGATCTGAATGTTGCAGACCCATTGACTAAGCCTCTTCCACGAGCAAAACATGATCAGCACCAAGGCTCCATGGGTGTTAGAATCATTACTGTGTAATCTAGATTATTGACTCTAGTGCAAGTGGGAGACTGAAGGAAATATGCCCTGGAGGCGATAATAAAGTTATTATTTATTTCCTTATATCATGATAAATGTTTATTATTCATGCTAGAATTGTATTAACCGGAAACATAATACTTGTGTGAATACATAGACAAACAGAGTGTCACTAGTATGCCTCTACTTGACTAGCTCGTTGATCAAAGATGGTTATGTTTCCTAGCCATTGACATGAGTTGTCATTTGATTAATGGGATCACATCATTAGGAGAATGATGTGATTGACTTGACCCATTCCGTTAGCTTAGCACTCGATCATTTAGTATTCTGCTATTGCTTTCTTCATGACTTATACATGTTCCTATGACTATGAGATTATGCAACTCCCGTTTACCGGAGGAACACTTTGTGTGCTACCAAACGTCACAACGTAACTGGGTGATTATAAAGGTGCTCTACAGGTGTCTCCAAAGGTACTTGTTGGGTTGGCGTATTTCGAGATTAGGATTTGTCACTCCGATTGTCGGAGAGGTATCTTTGGGCCCACTCGGTAATGCACATCACTATAAGCCTTGCAAGCATTGCAACTAATGAGTTAGTTGTGGGATGATGTATTACGAAACGAGTAAAGAGACTTGCCGGTAATGAGATTGAACTAGGTATTGAGATACCGACGATCGAATCTCGGGCAAGTAACATACCGATGACAAAGGGAACAACGTATGTTGTTATGCGGTCTGACCGATAAAGATCTTCGTAGAATATGTAGGAGCCAGTATGGGCATCTAGGTCCCGCTATTGGTTATTGACCAGAGAGGTGTCTCGGTCATGTCTACATAGTTCTCGAACCCGTAGGGTCCTTACGCTTAACGCTCGTTGACGATATAGTACTATGAGTTATGTATGTTGGTGACCGAATGTTGTTGGAGTTTTGAATGAGATCACGGATATGACGAGGAACTCCGGAATGGTCCGGAAGTAAAGATTGATATGTGGATAGTAGTGTTTGATCTCCGGAAAGGTTCCGGAATCCATCGGAAGGGGTTCCGGATGTTTCCCGAAATGTTTGGGCATGAGAACACTTTATCTGGGCCAAAGGGGAAAGCCCACGAGGTTTTTGGAAAGCGCAAAAGGAAGTTTTGCGGAGTCCAGGGGCCAGACGCCGGGAAACCTGGCGTCTGGCCCTGGAGTCCGAGAAGGACTCTTGCCTTTCGGGTGAAACCGACTTTGTGGAGACTTTTACTCCAAGTTTCGACCCCAAGGCTCAACATATAAATAGAGGGGTAGGGCTAGCACCCAAGACACATCAAGAAACACCAAGCCGTGTGCCGGCAACCCCGTCCCCTCTAGTTTATCCTCCGTCATAGTTTTCGTAGTGCTTAGGCGAAGCCCTGCGGAGATTGTTCTTCACCAACACCGTCACCACGCCGTCGTGCTGCCGGAACTCATCTACTACTTTGCCCCTCTTGCTGGATCGAGAAGGCGAGGACGTCATCGAGCTGAACGTGTGCAGAACTCGGAGGTGTCGTGCGTTTGGTACTTGGATCGGTCGGATCATGAAGACGTACGACTACATCAACCGCGTTGATAAAACGCTTCCGCTTACGGTCTACGAGGGTACGAAGACAACACTCTCCCCACTCGGTGCTATGCATCACCATGATCTTGCGTGTGCATAGGAATTTTTTTGAAATTACTACGTTCCCCAACATAGGGCAGGGGCTACCTTTGGCCTCCTTGCCTTTCTTCTTCTTGGTTTTCTTCTCCGACGCCTGATAGGGCGCCGGGACCAGCATCTTCGTTAGCTGGGGTGTGGCCGGGTCCTCAGGCAGCGGTGCCGGAAAGTTGATCCGCTCCGCCTTTGCCGTCCAGACCTGTAAGGAAAGCAGGCAATATAATTTCTATTATATCTGAAATATTGACCGGATAGGTCTTCGGAAAGATTAAGCTTACCGCCGTGGCCGGGTTCTT
Organism: Aegilops tauschii subsp. strangulata; assembly: GCF_002575655.3. Lineage (NCBI taxonomy): Eukaryota > Viridiplantae > Streptophyta > Magnoliopsida > Poales > Poaceae > Aegilops > Aegilops tauschii. The sequence continues at coordinate 19,143,127 of NC_053038.3, read as the reverse complement.
GATGTTGAGTCTGATGTCCTCGGTCTTCTTCGGCCACTTTTTCTGAGCTTTGAAGAGCTGCTTCCATATATCTTCGTGTGTGGTGCCGAAGAAGCGCTTCAGGGTCCGTGGCTCCTCCAGATTGAACTCCCACATGGGGGAGGCCCGGAGCTGGCAGGGAAGGGTGCGGCGGAAGAGCATCACTTGAATCACGTTTATGAGACCAGTGTTCTCACCCAACATGTTGAAGATGCGCTTCTGGAGCATCTTCACCTCCGATTTGGACCCCCAATCAAGGCCCTTGGCGGTCCATGAGGTGAGTCTCACGGGGGGTCCGGATCTAAAATCAGGCGTGGTCGCCCAAGTGGCGTCGCAGGGTTCGGTGATATAGAACCATTCCTGCTGCCATACCTTGACTGTCTCCACGAGAGCCCCTTTTGGTCAGATTGCGTTGGGAAGCTTGCTTACCATAGCTCCGCCACAATCCGCATGCTGTCCGTCGACCACCTTTGGCTTCAGATTGAAGACTTTGAGCCACAGGCCGAAGTGTGGGGGGATGTGGAGGAGAGCCTCACACACGACTATATAAGCCGATATGTGGAGGAAGGAATTTGGGGCTAGATCGTGGAAATCTAGCCCATAGAAAAACATAAGACCCCGGACGAAGGGGTGGATAGGAAATCCTAGCCCCCGAAGGAAATGGGGGATGAACACAACCCTCTCACCAGGCTCTGGAGTAGGAACAACCTGATCTTTATTTGGAATCCTATGTGCGATGTCTGCGGACAGATAGCCCGCGCTCCGGAGATCCTTGACGTCCTTTTCGGTGATGGTGGAGGCCTCCCACTTGCCCTTGGAGCCGGACCCGGCTATTGCTGAGAAGGGTGGCGGCGGTGGAGGAGGTCGGAGTTGTGGGCGCTGGAGCTTGGAGATTGGGAGACAGAAGCTAGAGGAAGGCGTGAAGAAAAAGGAGGGGTCTTTACCCTTTTATGGATGGTGAAAATGCCAAGCGTCCCCTTCTTAAGCCATAAAACTCGCCTGCTCCCAACGAAATCATGCGTAAGGTGTGGTTGGATTACCCAAACCATATTGATGAGAATCCCGTAATGGGCGGGCATGATCTCTGTTTTGACAAGACGTGCCAATGGAGACCAAGCCTCGAAACACGAAGCGAGGAGCGTGAAAACGGTTCGAAGTGTTGAAAAGTCAAGTGTGACGTTTCGTCAGAAGAGTTGTCAGTAAAGGCACTGTTTCTATTTGGACGCCTTGCCTTTGTGGCTAAGGGTTGTATTAATTATGCAGAACCGGCCACAATCCCTTTATGTAGGAGGCCTAATTAAAATACTCGGGAGAAGGAACCCGCCTTGTAATGCCGAAAACAATCCGCGTGCCACGCGCATCGTCATCGAAGACTGGTTCAGGGGCTACTGAGGGAGTCCTGGATTAGGGGGTCCTCGGGTGTCCGGTCTATTCGATATGGGCTGGATTGATGGGCCATGAAGACAAAGAAGAAGGTTATCCCCCGTGTCCATATTGGACTCCTATGTGCGTGGATGACAAGTTTGGTCTAGATGTACTATTTCCTTCCTCTGCAAACCAACTCTGTACAACCCTAGGCCCCTCCGGTGCCTATATAAACCGGAGGGTTAGGTCCGTAGAAAGGACGAAGATTCATAGGCTAGACAGCTAGGGTTTAGCCATTACGATCTCGAGGTAGTTCAACTCTTGTAATCCTTATATACACACTGAATATAATCAAGCAGGACATAGTGTTTTACCTCCTTTAAGAGGGCCCGAACCTGGGTAAACATCGTGGCCCTATTGTCCCTTGTTACCATCGATCCTCAGACACGTAACTTGGGACCCCCTTCCCGAGATCTGTCGGTTTTGACACCGACAACGATGCCTTCAAGAAGGGGACGACACAGAAGAGCGCCGCCATCGCCGGCATTGGCAAGTAGTGAAGAGCAAGGTTCTCAACCGGATCTACTCGATGAACCTCCATCCGACATCGTGTGCACGGGACCGCCGCCGATCTCTGCCGCCATGCAGCGAGCAGGCCCCACCGTCCAGGTCAGATCTGACTGGAGGCTAAACCACATGCGCAACCAGCTCGTCCACCAGACCCACCACGCCACCGCCGCCGATCAGAGTCAGGTGGCCCGCCGCCGCATAACAGGCCACCCCTGCCTGAAGCAGGACCGGCTGCCGGCCCGCCAAGATCCGAATGGTCGCGCCTTCTCACGTCGAGGGGCCCCGCACCACTACCATGCCGCGGGAAAGAGGGAGACCCCTGCCACCGCCGTCGGCCCTAGGCTTAACCCGATGGTGTCCCCCAGTGACGACGGTAGGAGGGGAGGTAGGAAGTGACGCCCCCGACAGCTAGGGTTATGGCACCACCCGAGTCGCCCCGAGCAAGGGCGACACAGGGGTCGGGATGGGATGGAGAGAGGATGGTGAGAGGGTTCCGGATCTGCTCTCTGTTGTGATGGAGACTGATTATGGTTTTGTGGTTTCTTTACTGGCAAATGAAAATCTTGACTGGTCCCCTATGGTTGATCTCAAGGAGGAGGCATTAAGTATCTTTAGGCTGCTACAGAATTTTAAAATTTCAAAATTAATCACCGCGTCAATGGAGTGGCACACGAGATTGCGAAGTATATAATTTTGATAGTAGGTCTGATCGCATTCTTCTTAGTAGTTTTTCGCGCTGCATGGCGTACGTTGTAACGAATGATTGTAATAACCTTCTAATCAAGTAATATATGGAGTGCTTGTTTTAAAAAAAATCAGGGGAGCTCTCGAGGGGTTCGGACGTTCAACACCTCAGACCCACCCAAAAACCCACTCTGACTGTCCGACTCTAGAACCCTTCGCAAATTCACACTGGCTGACCGACCTACCGCCTATCTCCCGCATTCACGGCGGCGACAACCGAGAAGCTTACTCGGGCTTAAAAGCTAGCTGGTCTCCTCCTCTACAAACCCTATCATCACACATTTCTCCTCTCCCGTACCTTCATTGGTCGTTACACATGGTCGCTGGGCATGTCGTCGTCCACGGCTCCGTCCATTGTGAAGGCGGAGCCGATCAGAAGAGTTCACGAAGTAGATGGAGGAGGCGATGCGCCGGTCGATGACCGACCGTGGTCTGGCGCCGTCGTCACCTCCGCTTAACCACGACGTCTAGATCAGATGTCGCGTCAAGGAGGCGCCACCACCCCCTCCGTAAAATTGCGGCGTCAAGAAGGAGGAGTCGCCCCGTCTGCATAACCGCAGCTCACATTAGACGCTGCGTCAAGGAGAGTCCACATCTCCTTTGTGCAACCGTGGAGTCCAGATCGAATGTCGCATCAAAGAGGAGTCGTCGTCCCCTCCGCACCGCCAACCAGGCACACAGGCGCCCGTCCTCCCAACTATCAAGAAGGAGGAGTAGTCCTTCCTGCTGTCGAAGCCGTCACCACGGCTCCACTACTACCTCAAAGGGGTCGACGTCCAAGTGGCAAGACGCCTGGCGGCATTCGCAAGCCCCACGTGGCGCCAACTTGGGTGCTCGGAGAGCTCACGCTTGCGAAGGATTGGGCCCTTGATCAGTCCAGGACCACACCCTCGAGTCGGACACTCACCGCTGTCATCAGCGTCGGATCAACACCCAACTCCTCCAAGTGAGGCTGGAGGAGTCTAAGCGAGCCATCCGTCTCCAACCCGAGGACAAGCGGCGCAAGGTGACGACCGAAGAGGGATGTCACGATGCCTGGAGGGCCTTCCGCCACTGACGCCATGACGACGACGACGACAACAACAACAGCGGTATGCATGTGACGGTGTCAACGAGGGTGTGGACGACGGCGAGGGTGCTGGTGGCCTCGTACGAGGTCACCATCCGCTACTATGCTAGTTTAGTTTGACTTAGTTTAAGTTTATTTCAAAATTATATTTCGTGTTCGATATGTCTAATAAACTGGACGGACGTGTTGTGACTCAAGTTAGATGACCGGGCGTCGAGCCGGATATGTACAGGCACGTTTAGAACGGTTTGCGGGCATTCGGTGATGTCTATGTGGTGATCCGCGTTGGAGATGCACGACATGGCCGGATAATTTTGTTTGCTGCGCGCGCATGCGTTTTGCTATTAGTTCTATCCTACCTAAATTTCCATTTTCTACTTATAGGTTAGCAACACTGGCGCATGCCTGAACGTTAGGTGGTGGACAGGAGCAGGGCCCCAGCGCCCCACCCATGTTGCCGTGTATTCAAGTGTTCCCCGTTGCTTTCAAAATCCTACGCAGTCCATCGTACGTACGCGGAAGCAGACATTACGTTAAGCACCAAAAATAGAAGAGCACACCACTCATTAAATCACAATCGGATCCAGCGTAGCGTAGCGTAGCTGGGTCGGGGTGGTGTTGACGTGTGTGCAGCGGGTTGGGCAGGGACACGGCGTCACTGCCCCCCATCTGGGCATTATTGTGTCCATCTCCTGATGGCGATGCATCACTGCTACTCGTGCAGACACGGATACGTGCACACGGCACGGCGTGTTTCTCTGGACCACATCTCCATGGCGTATGATGGATGCATCGCCGGATGCTCAATGAGATCCACTGGATCAAGCACAAGGCAAACCTTTTTGTTTCTTGAGGAGTATTTTTTAACAAAAATACCACCACAATTCAGGCAACCCTCCCTCCAACTATCACTTTACAGTTTTTTGTCAGAGCAAGAACTCGGTGACATAGGGCCAGTCGTTTCTCGAACGAGTATTTCCGAACGGAGGGAGTAGTAATAAAGAGAGCTTCCTTTCCAATTTTCATTTAACTGAAACCATCCATCTGTCTTTTTTCAGTTTGGAAATTGATGAGAAATAGTGCTATGTTTGATAATAACAGACCTTGTGTTGTTGTTAGCATGATTGCTAGATGACTTAACGATTGGGCGATTTTGCAGGAAAAAAAACAGGAAAATCAAGAGTGTTCGAAACGATAGCAAGTCAAGTCTTCAAAACGGTATGCTGGCGTCTGTTACAGCACCTCTGCTATGGACTTCATATGCTGGCATTTTAGGGAATGTTTTGTTGGCAATGTGCTAATGTATATTTGGTACTTGCTGATGGTTGTAGAGGCAGCGTCTGAATTGTTGCCTGTTATGCCTGTTAAACCTGGGTATTTTCATCTCATGTTTCGAGGATCCGGCTTGTGCATGCCCAAAACATGAGTTCTATGTTGCGCCCCAGGTATCCTACTTTCACAGTTGCTTTCTTTTGGTAGTTTGTAAAAAAACATGATGGTTTCAGTTTTTAAAAATCGGAAAGGAAGTTTCTTAAAAAAGAGAGACAAGTGTGGCAAAGATGCCCGAAATTCCCTTTTCAAGAAAAAGAATGGAACACACAGTTGAACCACCTGGCAGATTAGATCACTTCAGAAACAGAATTTATTGGCATTCCAGCAACACAACAAACAGCTTTTAGGGGCTACAATGATACATTTGTTCATATACAGAAGGTATTAGGTCTCCCAGACAGCTTGCTGGGAGAATATCACCTAGAATTAACAATTTTTACGCCGGGGGGCGCTTTTGAATGGAAGCGAGCCCCCCCGAGTAACTAAGGCCCGACTCCAGGGTTATTTACAGAGATGAACTGCAGGTTTTCGCACGTCGGTCGGTCGCCCTTCATAAGTCATCGGTGTCGCTTCCACCCCCATGATGAGCATCATGTGTCACCCCCCAGTAGTGGCTACCATCAGGGCCCGACACCTTAAACCTGCTCAATCCGTCAAAGTAAAGGTTCAACTATTAGAAACTCTAGTACCTGAATTCGTTTGTTTCAACACCATCACAAAGATGTTGGTTAAGGTGGTCACCTCTCCAGAATGAACTTTCCTTCCTTGTACCTCTGGCTCTTCTCATGTGCAGCCTCCTAGAGCAGGGGCACCATACAGCTTAGAGGATGGACGGACAGGCAATGCAGAGGATATCGCAAAATAACCATCACAAGATCTTACATATTTCCATCCAACAATGGATCCACAACCAACACAGAAGATATCGGAAACAGTATGCAGCCCTGTCATCATCATGCGATCCTCGTTTATACCAGATGTAACATTGACACTGCCACAAGATACATGAGTTAATCACAAATCTGCTGGAGGATAGCGTTTTGTAAACAGTCAACTCGTCTCAGAATACCAGCGTTTTGTTACTGGGCTAAACCGGTGAAGAAAGCACTACAATGTTAGGTCACTGCTTATTAAAGAGCACATTACCACTTATATTTTAGTGGAATTGCTATTTCCAACTACACTTATTTCTCACTTGGCCAAGTTGCACGCTATCAAGTCAATAGTTGCACAGAAAGTCTATATCTGCCAGTTGCACACTTTCAAAGCTGCTACATAGAAAGTCAAGAGTTCACAAGATTGCAACTGTGAATTAGTTGTTTCTCATTTCTCAGTTCATCGAGGGATAGACACTCCTCACAATGTCTGAAGTTTCAACAATAACCGCCAATTATTATCTATCAGGCTACTACATTGGAGTATTCACAGTGGCAATGGATGGATATGTCATTGTCAGGTATGTATTTATTTTCAAAGCCTACAGAGATATGTGTTTTGCTGCCTATGACAAAGCTATCATTTTTGTCTCCTGGTTAGGGATGAGCTTATATCGAAGATCCAAATTGAGAGAGCTGGTGTGTCTGATGGAAGATCTTGATTTGCAGTTTAATGACCCAGATCTGATCTCTCGTTTCAATGGTAACAGGGCACTGCCAATGTATTTTATGATGCGCTTTGCCAATACATCAATCAGTTAAGGAGACCTGAGGTAACAGAGTTAAGCTCAGGAAAAACCCCTAAACCGGTCAGGAGGTAACAAATGAAAAAGGCCAGGTAGAGACCCAAGGGGACAACTCGGCACAAGGCACCTAAACTATTATGGGTGATATAATTCTGATTGAGGTGGCAACCTCTTTGACCCCAATGGCTTCTTGTTGGAGCACTCCCCTACTCCTTTCCTACCGAAGCAACCAGCAAGTGTAAATAGCGAACAAGAGTCAAATAATGCAGAAAAACTGTGCATATTTCGCCTCTGCCTTCCATTTTCCACTAGTGAGCCTCAAGTTCAGTAGTAACTAGTAGGTTATATAGTTGATACTTGATTTGTTGATCGAGCAAACAAGATGGAGGCAAAAGTTTAGGTGAGTTGTGACATACTAGTATCTTTTACTCATCAACAAACTGGCCTGAAGGTGAGTTGGGACATCTAGTCAGTGTATTGTTGGATGCTAATAACCTCGAATGCACCGATACTTCAGGCAACTAGCGAATCGGTATCGGATACCGTATCCGATACCGATACTCCTCTGATACGCCCCTGATACGTATCCAAGGAGTATCCATGAATAAACGATTTAAAACAATTCAGATACTTGAAGGATACTTTTTCAGTTCGTTTTGGATACGGCCCAGCCCATCTAAGAGACCACTGAGCCCAGTTAAGAGGCAGACAGCAACCCTAGTACCCCAGTGCTCCCTTCCTTTCCCTCCCAGTTTTTGTTCCTCTCTCCCGAGCTCACACCAGGCGGCGGCTGGTGGCTGCGTACCTAGCAGCTACACACCCAGGGCCGGCGGCAGCGGCGACTAGCCGGCGACGAGCTGCTACTCCTCACTAACGCCTCCTGTCACGCAGCAAACAAGCATGTACACTTCTCTTCTCCTTTTCTCCTGCCCAGCCAAGCCCATCCCCTCTTCTTTCTCCTCTGATCTGTGAAGATCTCATTTTTCTCATCAGATGGCTCCTCCTGCTGAACCTCCTACTGTACCTACAAATCTAAGGGCACCATTGTGGAGCCATGTTCAAATCATAGAGAAATCACCTGGAGGGGGGCAACACTAAATGGAAATGCGACTACTGTGGTCATGAAGCTTTGAGTAGCTACTCTAGAGTTTCTGCTCATTTGCTAAAGAAGACAGGGAACCATGGAATCCATGCATGTAAAAACGTCACGGTTGGCATTCTGAATCCTTTTTTTTGAAAAATAAATAAATAGTAAAACGTATCCGTATTGGCACTTTTTCAAAATGACGAATTTACGTATCCGTATTGGTCCGATACTGATACCCGTATCCGTATCGGTGCATTCGAGCTAATAACTTTAGCGATTTGCAGTTGCATGAATCGGGGATCGACTACAAACATATTGAGTGGTTGTGTACAAAGTAACTTCAGCTGCTCGGGGTCACATAGGGGATCAAACATAAGGAGTGTTATTCATGCAAGTAGATAACGTTAAGACTTAAGACTGCATCGGAAGTCAATTATATCTAGGCTGGAGAATGTTAAGAATCAGCATCGGAACCAGCCTGACTGAACTGAACTACTCCTGGAACATCAAGTCTTATTTGGCAAGTTCAGAATGTCTAACATGGTACTAGGTATATCAATCGCTCCATGAAAAGAAGATGACAGGAAATTGTGAGCGAAAAGGCTGAAACCACCATTCCTTGTCCCTTGGATTCTTTACCATTTCTTGTCAAGCGAGAAAGAGAGAGATCCCGTCCTATGCAACGTCCTACCCGATTTACTTTCCCCTCGTCCCAAAAGCGGCTGCGGCCTACGAGTAGCAGCGTATGCGTTATGCCCCTGCAACAGGTTCCAGATTCCTCATTGTTCTTGGCGGTTGCAGAACGGAGCAGGCGAGTGTCCCCGCGTCCGAATCCGTTTTCAAGCAACGCCGAATCGCCCAGACGACGAGCAACCGCCTGGCAGATTCTCGTTGTTTCCCCCACAAATTCCGATCGGCACGCAGCCCCCGGCCTCAAAATTCAGCAAAGCAGAGGAAGAAATCAAGGGGCAGGGAAGGGAAGGGGAGGGACACTTACACCCTGTTGAAGAGATACGCCTTGCCGTGCTTGGAATGGAAGTTCTGCGAGGAACGGAAAACACGCCGCCGTCAGTCACATCCGCCATGAGACCCCGGGCAACAAGCAATCAAGAAGGGGATCCCCTCGCGAGAGCCGAGAAGGGAACGAACGGACGAGGGAAGGGAGGGGCACCTTGGAGATGATGTCGGCGGCGAGGCCGAGGTGGGTGCGGCAGAACTTGCAGCTGTAGGCGTTCCCCTCGAGGTGCATCAGGAAGAGCCGCCCCATCGCCTCCAACCGCCCGCCCTCGAACCTCCGGCGGCGCGATCGGCACTCCAATCGCGATCGATCGCGTGCGCCTCCGAACCCGCGCCCTCCTGCCTCGGACGGACGGACGGACGGACGGACCCAAGATTAGCAGCAGGAGGAGGGGGGAGGAGGGCTGCTCCGCTTTTGGGAGTGGTGGGCTTGGCGTTGGCGCTCTGGCGGATGCCGAAGCAGGTAGGTGGCGGGGATGGGGATGGGGAATGGACGGGAAGGGATGAGAAGGATGAAGAGCGCTGCCGTGCAGTACACCACTGCAGTCAGTGTGCGTGTGACGCATACGTAGGGGCTACGGCCCGGCCACGTGACCGGTGCCGCCAACGACGACGAACGGCTACGGCTTTCTACTATACTTTTTTTCCGGGAAAACCTAACCCTGTCCCCTCCCCTCCCCCTCCCCCACCACAAAAAATCCTAACCCTCTTGTGACGGCTAATGCGGCTAGGATTTCGAGGGGAACCTTCTTCGGGCGGCGTCCTCCAGCGGCTCTCCTCCGCTGACGACCTCACGGCCGTTGGTGATGAGGGATTGTGAGGCCCGCGCATACAATAGTGTATCTTCAGATTTTAGGGTTTATTAGTAGGTTAGTTTTTTGGTCGTTCAACGTCATGGTTTTGGCAAAGGCGACGGCGGCGCCGAATAATAAAGGTTCAGATCCTTTGTCGACACGGAGTTCTGCTTGTTGGCGGGTGATGGATCTGGTTGCTAGTCTGTTCAAGTGGGGATGGTGTGGCGGCGACAACATCCCTACGATGGACTTGTATCCTCGGGCTCCGACGAAGTTTTGCTCCAGCATCGGCGCGGGCTTGGGAGGTAGTTGAGGGGCGGATGCAGACTGTGGTATGCGTCGACGACAACTGGAAGACGGAGGTTCCTGTGCTTGGTTCGTGGTTGGTGGCTGGCAGGTATAGTTTCCTCCTCCGACATCATCGTCGAGTGGGGGTGCCAGATCTGAAGTTCGATGGCGTGTCGAAATGCTGCTTTGGTCATATTCTTTTAGTGACAATGACTTTGGCTTTGGCAAGCTACTTTGGATGTCCGAAAAGCTGCATATCAGCGATGGATCTGCGTCGGGCTCGGGTGAAGAGGTGATCCGTCACACTTCTATTAATTGTTGCTGCTAGTGGTGCAGGAGACTGGTGGTGGACGTTGGCGTCAAGCTCAGGGGTTCTTCGGTCTTGAATGTATGTGCCTTCTTGGCTGCCAATGCTTTATGTAAATGCTAGAGTTCTACAGTTTTTCAGGTTTTTAAGGTTGATAACTTCTTATTACATGAAATGAGAACCATGTTACCATGATAGAAAGGGCTATGGCTTTTACCAGGTTAGGCTGACACAATCCATAGTGAGTGATGAACATATTTCGAGCTTCCGATGTGTTTCCATGTCTAGAGTACGTTTCGCCATCAAAGCAAACTCCGTATAAAAGAGCTGCCTCCCGGATCGCTCGTTTGGGTGACTCCGCAGGTGACATAAACCAGCACTTGAGGGAAACTTCAACAATGTACACCAAAACGAACACCACCAACATCGATGGGCTGGGAGACTTGGGCGGTGAGCCGGTGACACAACTATTTGAAGCTATTGTCGGATTCGAGGAGCGCGCGAAGAACCACTTGCTCCTGTCGGACTTGCCCATTGCGAAGGTCAATTGTGGAGGTGTGCGCAGGGGAGGAGGTGAGAGGAGCAATTGTGGTGCGGGTAGGGCATTGTGTCCACCGGCCGGCTTAAATAGCTAGGACAGGTGGACCAGCGCCACTTCAATGCATGCGCAGCGCCTAGAGTAGGCCTCTCGGTCGCCACTTCGGAGTGAATGTTGGTCGGTCAACCCTCTGGTCATGTCCGTCTGACCAACATCAATGCAGGTAGCCGCCTGTCCGGTCGCGTTTGCTTTGAGTAGCATGAATGCAGGCGCAGGGTTCGAGAGCAGACGTGTCAGGGAAGGTTTTTGGGTGGGCCGAGCATGTCAGATGCATACATGGTGGAGATTCGGGCGTCCACAAACTACCCCTACGGTTGGTTTCGATTTGTGGGATTTTGGATGTTCAGACCAGTCTGGACAGATTTGGTGATGGGCGTTGGATGGCAAAAGATGTCCAGACAGTCCGGTACAAACATTTAGAAGCGATTTGGTGTACCGCGTTGAAGTTGCCCTGACAAGTCTGTGCTCTGGATCTTAGCTCGTCGTCGACTTTGCCATCCCACAGTGGCGGCAGCGCCACCTTTCTGTCAAAGGTGGAAAGTGTTCCTTGATACGTCTCCAACATATCTATAATTTATGAAGTCTTCATGCTATTATATTATCAACCTTGGATGTTTTATATGCATTTATATGCTATTTTATATGATTTTTGGGACTAACCTATTAACCTAGAGCCCAGTGCCAGTTTCTGTTTTTTCCTTGTTTTTGAGTTTTACAGAAAATGAATACCAAACGGAGTCCAATTGACGTGCCAATTTTTGTTGATTTTTTATGGACCACAAGAAGCCCCTGGAGCAAAAGAGTTGGGCCAGAAGAGTCCCGGGCTGTCCACGAGGGTGAGGGGCGTGCCCACCCCCTAGGCGTGGGCCCCTGCCTCATGGACGACTCGGAGACCCCCCTGACGTGAAACCAACGCCAAAAATTCCTATAAATACAGAAACCCCCAGAAAATAACCTAGATCGGGAGTTCCGCCACCGCAATCCTCTGTAGCCACGAGAAATCAATCTAGGCCCTCTCTGGCACCCTGCCGGAGGGGGCCATCATCACCGGAGGTCATGGAGGAGGGGAATCATCACCGCGGTGATCATCTTCATCAACATCACCATCATCATCACCATCCTCATGTCTTTTAAGCGGTCCACTCTCCCGCACCCCGCTGTAACCCCTACTTGAACATGGTGCTTTATGCCACATATTATGATCCAATGATGTGTTGCCATCCTATGATGTTTTGAGTAGATATCCTTTGTCTTTGGGTTGATTGATGATCTAGATTGGTACGAGTTGTATGTTTTATTTTGGTGCTGTCCTATGGTGCCCTCCGTGTCGCGCAAGCATGAGGGATTCCCGCTGTAGGGTGTTGCAATACGTTCATGATTCGCTTATAGTGGGTTGGTGAGTGACTGAAACACAAACCCGAGTAAGGGGGTTGTTGCGTATGGGAATAAAGAGGACTTGATGCTTTAATGCTATGGTTGGGTTTTACCTTAATGTTCTTTAGTAGTTGCGGATGCTTGCTAGAGTTCCAATCATAAGTGCACATGATCCAAGAAGAGAAAGTATGTTAGCTTATGCCTCTCCCTCATATGAAATTGCAATGACGACTATCGGTCTTGTTAACAATTGCCTAGGACAATTCCGCACACCGATCCATCATTATTCCACACTCGCTATTTATAATATTTAGTAGTATATTCTAACTTTATGATAACAGCAACTACTTTTATATTTTAGTTCTACGATATCATGCAAAGTTATCCTCTTCATACCCACAACATAGTTTTATTTCTCGTTTCTAGTTGGAAGCAAACGTTCGGTGTACGTAGAGTCGTATCAGTGGCAGATAGGGCTTGAGAGAATATTGATCTTACCTTTAGCTCCTTGTGGGTTCGACACTCCATACTTATCACTTCCACCTTTGGAAATTGCTATGATGATTCCCTACACTTGGGGATTATCAAGCTCTTTTCTGGCGCCGTTGCCGGGGAGCAATAGTGTGGGGTTGATATTCTCGTGTGTGCTTGTTTGCTTTCTTCACTAAGTAGATTTTGTTTTTCCTTTTTGTTTCTGTTTAGTTGTGGGTGAAACATACAAAAAAAATTAAAGAATGAAAATACAAAACAATTTACTTGCCTTTCATGCCTAAAAAGTTTTTCAAAAAGAGAAGTGATTGGAAAGTTATGCATTGAAGAAGTGAGGGTCGACCTTGAGCACTTGTGTTCATGCTCACGGAAACAATGTAGAATTTTTCATGGAAGTTTCTCTGTAAATAATTATCCCCTTGTATATATTCATTGTATTATAAAAATAATGTGCCAAGCTTTGGTTTTAGGATGATTAGATTGCTTGTTTACTATGTGCAGAACAAAAATAGAAACTTTGGTTGTAGCGCGTCATTTTACATTTTTTTACTGGAAAGTCAAATGTGTCTGAAACTTTTTGCACATTACTTATGTACAAAATTTTCAAATTGTCAAATTTATTTCATAATTTTTGGAGTTACAGAAGTTTACTAAACCTCCAGATTACTACAGACTGTCCTGTTTGAGACAGATTCTGTTTCCCTTGTGTTGATCGCTTATTTTGATGAATCTATGGGTAGTATCGGGGGGTATGAACCATGGTGAAGTTGGAATATAGTAGATATAGTTCTAATATGAAATTGGAATAAGTTTGCAACAGTACCGAAAGGTAGTGATTTTCTTTATTACACTAACGGATCTCACAAAGTTTTTGTTAAAGTTTTGTGTGGATGAAGTGTTTGAAGATCGAGGAGCTATCAATATGGGAAGAATAAAGAGAGGCAAGAGTTCAAGCTTGGGGATTCCCAAGGCATCCCAAGTAAATATTTCAAAGGATACTCAAGCATCTAAGCTTGGGGATGCCCCGGTTGGGGCATCCCATCTTTCTTCTTCAACAAATATCGGTGTACCTCGGTTTTTGTTTTGTTCACATGATTTGTGTCCTTTGTGTTTTTGTTTTTCCTTTAAGAACCATGCTAGTATGAGATAGCCCTTCATTGATTTATAGAATACTTCATGTGCTTCACTTATATCTTTTAAGTGTGATCTTATAGAATTGCTCTTTGTGCTTCACTTAAATCTTTTGAGTATGGTTTTATAGAATGCTTCGTGTGCTTCACTTATATATTTTGAGCTTGGATATTGGTTAGTCTATATTAATTGTAGAATTCTCCATGAACTTCACTTATATCTTTTGGAGTATGGATAATACTATCATCTAAAGCGGGTTTGGTAGAGTGTCAATTTTAGGAACTAGTGATCCCGCTATTCCGAATGAGAATAATTTTGCTTATGTGGAGAGTAGAAAAATTTCTATGCTTGTAGATCATGAAAAGAATACTTTATTTGATGGTTATATTGTTGAATTCATTCATGATGCTACTGAAAATTATTATGAGGGAGGAATATATGCTTGTAGGAGTTGCAATAATATCAAGTTTCCTCTCTATGTGCTTAAAGTTTTGAAGTTATACTTGTTTTTCCTTCCTATGCTAGTTGATTCTTGTTCCTATAAATTATGTGCTCACAAAATCCCTAGGCATAGTAAGTGGGTTAGATTTAAATGTGCTAGTCATATTCTTCAAGATGCTCTCTTTATGTTTCAATTCTTATCTTTTATGTGAGCATCATTGAAATCATCATGCCTAGCTAAAAGGCATTAAAGAAAAGCGCTTGTTGGCAGACAACCCAATATTTACCCTTACTGTTTTTGTGTGTTTACATGATTAAGCTACTGTAGTAATCATGTTTTATAGCTTTTGTTTCAATAAAGTTCCAAGTAAGACCTTTGGGAAGACTTGGGTGAAAGTTAATGTGATCTTGCTGTAAAAAATAGAAACTTTGCGCTCACGGGATTAGCTACAATTTTTTACAGAAGAGTGATTTTGAGTTGATTCTTTTTGCATAAGATTAATATACACATTCCTCACGTCCACCAATTTATTTCATAACTTTTGGAGTAGCATAAGTATGGTTTATGTTCAGATCATTACAGACTGTTCTGTTTCTGACAGATTTTGTTTTCATTGCATAGTTTGCTTGTTTTCTAGTTTCTATGGCTTATATTTCTCAATATAAATTGTAGAAATGATATGGTACAGTAGGAATTGTGTGAGAACAATTATGAACCTTGTCTTTGATAGTACCAAAGTGAATGGTTTACTCTTTATCATACTAACCTATCTCACGAAATTCCGTTAAGTTTTGTGTGATTGAAGCTTTCAAGCTTTAGGTGAGATATCGATATGAGGAGAATAAGGAGTGGAAAGACCCTAAGCTTGGGTATGCCCAAGGCACGCCAAGGTAATACTCAAGGAAGACTCAAGCGCCTAAGCTTGGGGATGCCCCGGAAGGCATCCCCTCTTTCGTTTTCAAAACTATCGGTATACCTTACTCGTAGCTATATTTTTATTCGTCACATGATATGTGTTTTGCTTGGAGCATATTTTCAATTTTACTTGCTGTTTGAATAAAATCATTGGATCTGAATTATTGAATGAAAAATAATCCTCCCATGGCTATTTAATTATTTGACTACTCAGTGTTCTTCACTTATACCTTTTGGAGTAGTTTGTCATTTACTCATGTGCTTCACAAATATCCTATGAGTAAATGGTTGAATGAATTGAATGTCATAAATCTGAATTTATATATGTTTCATATGCTTATAACATGGGGAGTAATGACTTCACACATAATAAGTATAGGTAGTAAACTCATTGAAAGTTAGCAAACGTAGAATTGGTCACTTGAACAATTCATGAAAGAATATTGAAGGAAGAGAGATTTCACATATAAATATACTATCTTGGACATCTTTTGTAATTGTGAGCACTCATTAAAATATGACATGCTAAAAGGTTGATGTTGGACAAGGAAGACAACGTAATGGGTTATGTTTGCTTATATCCGAAATAAAGTATATTGTCATGGATCATCCAACATGCCGAGCTTGCCTTTCCCCCTTATGCTAGCCAAACTCTTTGCACCAAGTAGAGATACTACGTATGCTTCCAAATTTCCCTTAAACTAGTTTTGCCATGAGAGTCCACCATACCTACCTATGGATTGAGTAAGATCCTTCAAGTAAGTTGTCATCGGTGCATGCAATAAAAAATGCTCTCTAAATATGTATGATCTATTAGTGCGAAGAAAATAAGCTTTATACGAACTTGTGATAGGGAAGTAATAAAAGCGACGGACTGCATAATAAAGGTCTCTATCACAAGAGGCAATATAAAGTGACGTTCTTTTGCATTAAGATTTTGTGCATCCAACCATAAAAATGCATGACAACCTCTGCTTCCCTCTGCGAAGGGCCTATCTTTTACTTTTATCTTCTACCTTATGCAAGAGTCATGGTGATCATCACCTTTCCTTTTTACACTTTTTCCTTTTGCAAGCGCTTTGTGTTAGAGCGATCCGGATATATATATCTACTTGGATGTAGGTTTTCATGAGTTATTATTGTTGACCTTACTTTTGAGGTAAAAGGTTGGGGGGCGAAACTATAAGCCTCTATCTTTCTCTGTGTCCGATTAAAACTTTGAACCCATAAATATCACGTGAGTGTTAGCAATTGTGAAAGATTAAATGATAGTTGAGTATGTGGAGTTTGCTGAATCAAGCTCTGACATAGACCCTTCCTGAAAATAAGATGAATTGCAATTGTTTGATGACTAAGAGCATTGTTTGTTAGTTTTCAAGAAAGTTTATGATCTATACTTTAACATGTGAATAGCTTGTTACTTGATCATGAAAAGTTTTACGAGATGAGCTACTGTTATGACATGTATTGATGCTAGAACAAGTGATTGAAATTATCATTGATCAAACTTGTGCACTTGCTAGCATTCACACTTCATAAATTATTTCTTTTATCATTACCTACTCGAGGACGAGCAGGAATTAAGCTTGGGGATGCTGATACGTCTCCAACGTATCTATAATTTATGAAGTCTTCATGCTATTATATTATCAACCTTGGATGTTTTATATGCATTTATATGCTATTTTATATGATTTTTGGGACTAACCTATTAACCTAGAGCCCAGTGCCAGTTTCTGTTTTTTCCTTGTTTTTGAGTTTGACAGAAAAGGAATACCAAACGAAGTCCAATTGACGTGCCAATTTTTGTTGATTTTTTGGACCAAAAGAAGCCCTGGAGCAAAAGAGTTGGGCCAGAAGAGTCCCGGGCTGTCCACGAGGGTGGGGGGCGCGCCCACCCCCCTGGGCGTGGGCCACTACCTCGTGGACGACTCGGAGACCCCCCCCTGACGTGAAACCAACGCCAAAAATTCCTATAAATACAGAAACCCCCAGAAAATAACCTAGATCGGGAGTTTCGCCGCCGCAAGCCTCTGTAGCCATGAGAAATCAATCTAGGCCCTCTCTGGCACCCTGCCGGAGGGGGCCATCATCACCGGAGGCCATGAAGGAGGGGAATCATCACCGCGGTGATCGTCTTCATCAACATCAACATCATCATCACCATCCTCATCTCTTTTAAGCGGTCCACTCTCCCACACTCCGCTGTAATCCCTACTTGAACTTGGTGCTTTATGCCACATATTATGATCCAATGATGTGTTGCCATCCTATGATGTTTTGAGTAGATATACTTTGTCTTTGGGTTGATTGATGATCTAGATTGGTACGAGTTGTATGTTTTATTTTGGTGTTGTCCTATGGTGCCCTCCGTGTCGCGCAAGCGTGAGGGATTCCCGCTGTAGGGTGTTGCAATACGTTCATGATTCGCTTATAGTGGGTTGGTGAGTGACTGAAACACAAACCCGAGTAAGGGGGTTGTTGCGTATGGGAATAAAGAGGACTTGATGCTTTAATGCTATGGTTGGGTTTTACCTTAATGATCTTTAGTAGTTGCGGATGCTTGCTAGAATTCCAATCATAAGTGCATATGATCCAAGAAGAGAAACTATGTTAGCTTATGCCTCTCTCTCATATGAAATTGCAATGACGACTATCGGTCTTGTTAACAATTGCCTAGGACAATTCCGCACACCGATCCATCATTATTCCACACTCGCTATTTATAATATTTAGTAGTATATTCTAACTTTATGATAACAACAACTACTTTTATATTTTAGTTCTCCGATATCATGCAAAGTTATCCTCTTCATACCCACAACATAGTTTTATTTCTCGTTTCTAGTTGGAAGCAAACGTTCGGTGTACGTAGAGTCGTATCAGTGGCAGATAGGGCTTGAGAGAATATTGATCTTACCTTTAGCTCCTTGTGGGTTCGACACTCCATACTTATCACTTCCACCTTTGGAAATTGCTATGATGATTCCCTACACTTGGGGATGATCATTCCTTAGAGAAGTTCCTTCGTGAGTGAGGAGGCGGCTTCTGCAGGAGTGTGTGTGGCGGCAGTTGACGCGATGGAGCTTGGCACTACTGTGAGGCAACACAATGTCGATAGTGTGTTGCATCAACGGCTAGACCTGTCGGGTTTTCTCTCAATTCGTAGCATAGATGGCTGGCGGTTGGTTGCAGGTGGTACACTTGAACTAGATCACACAAACAACCGGACAAGTGTTTGTCACGACATCTAGTTTGGTGTGAAGCAGCACATGTCTTGTGCTCGTTCTGGATCTAGTGGTGGGTTGTGCCTAGGACATCATATAGGACAAAAGTTTCTCTGAATGGACTAGTTCAGACTTTCCCCTCTCCTCCCGACCGTTCGCGTGAGCAACTTTGGAGGACCCCAAACCCTAAAAAAGAGACGCCCTATCTCCTCTTCCCGATCGCTACCAGTGCCAGCGGTGGCAGCCGTGCCCGGCTGTTGAAGGCATCAGGTGATGGCGGCGCTTCTTGATGGCCCCCCCTTCGCGCGTAGGCGGGACGTCACTGGGGCAGTGTGGGTGGTAGTGTTGTCGGCGGTTGGAGAACTAGGTGGTCTTCGTCAGTGCACGACGGGGAGTGTGGAGGAGCAACGGATTTTTGCGGGAAGGTGGCGGAGTGGTGGACCATGGTGGCGCATCGACGCAATGTGGAGGCGGTGATGAGAGCACACGGCCATGGGGGCGGTTGCAATGAAAAGGCCCATCCAGGATGGAGATCCTGGCGAGCAGCAGCCGTCCAGCCACCTCTGTGTTGTGGGCAAGCAGTGCTGCCAGTGTTGGAGATGAATGTGAAGGGGCAGGTTCGATCTAGGCCTGAGGGGCTGGGGTTATCGCAAGGTTGTCCCTTGAAGCAGGTGACGGTCGTGGCGAGTGGTCCTAGTCCATGCCGGAGGTGGCGGGAGGCTGCAGTTCCTCGTTCAGGCCGAAGGTGGAAGATGAGCCACGTTTCTCACAGTCGTGTGGGGTGTCGGTGGACCATGGCTTTGCAGCTTCAACGAGAAGGTGCTGGGGTGGCGGCGATGCGAGGCTACATGGACGATGCTACTCATGACAGAGTAGTTGTATTTCCCTAAAGAGGAAGGGTGAAGCAGTATAGTAGCAGATAGTATTTCCCTCAGTAAAGAACCAAGATTATCGAACCAGGAGGAGATCGCACCCAAACAATGTGAACAATACCTGCACACACACAAAGAAAATGCTTGCACCCAACAAAGGCAAGTGGGTCATCACTGCCCTTGTTCTTGCCAGTGGCAAGTATCAAATTTGGTAGTGATAGGCAACAAATAAAATAGAAATAAAATAAACTAAAACAACAAGGTAGTTGTAGGATTTCTTGATAATAATTGAGAATGGACTCGGGGGCCATAGGTTCACTAGAGTCATCTCTCTCATAAGCATAGCATTGGTGCGTAAACAAATTATTGTTGGGCAATTGACAGAATTGTGCATAGTTATTGTGACCATTCAAGGCATAGTCCATACTAGGCATACGCCCGTGACAAGTAGACTGTTAAACTTACTGATGTTTACTACTATTACTCCACCCCAAGACCGCTATTCAGCATGCATCTCAAAGTATTAAGTTCATGACAAACATAGTAATGCATTCAACAAGATGACATAATGTAGACAAAGTAAGACCAATTAATATGACCAAACCCCGCTGCTTTATCCTACCCTCATGTCATGGAGCAAGGTCACCACAAGGTTGAACCTACCACAAAGCACCTCTCCCACTGAAGATAAATCAATCTACTTGGCCAAAGAATACTATATCAGAGTGAAATACAAATCTATAAAATTACGCAGCAAATAACTCTCAAAAGACTCGAATAGTTCAATGGATAATTCTCATCATAAACTCACAATTCATCAGATACCAACGAACACACCGCAAAGATTACATTGGATCGATCTCAGATGAGATCATTGTATTGAAGATCAAAAGAGAGAGAAAGCCATCTAGCTACTACTATGGACCCGTAGGTCCTGAAGGAACTACTCACACATCATCATGGAGGCAGCAAGGTTGATGAAGATTGCCTCCCCAATGGTTTCCCCCTCCGACAGAGTATCGGAAAAGGCCTCCAAATGAGATTGCGGAAGAATAGAGACTTGCAGCGGCGGAAGAATTGTTTTGGGTCTCGCTCCAAGGGTTTTGGAGTATATGGGAATTTATAAGCCAAAAGCTATTTTTTTTGCGAAAGTTATAGGCCATAAATTAGGTCAAACGTTGCATCAGGGGGCCCACAAGCTTGCTAGGCGCGCTTACGCCCCCCCTGGCGTGCCATGTGAGCTTGTGGCCCCCTCATGTGTCTTCTGGTCTCTCCCCGAAGCTTCTAGGGTCTCTTATGTTCCAGAAAAAAGTCACTGTAAAGTTTCATCGTGTTTGGACTTCGGTAGGCATGGTTTTTCTGCGAAACAAAAACATGCTAAAAACAGAATTGGTACTGGGCACTAAGTTAATAGGTTAGTCCATAAAAATAATATAAAATGGCATATAAAGCATATGAAAGTGATATTATAATTGCATGAAACAATTAAAAATTATAGATTCTTGTCCCAAACCTTGGAGGTGTGGAAATGTGTGATGATACGAATTAAAATCCTGCCCGGTATTTGCCTGTCCGGCGGCAATGGTACCCGTGGGTGTCGTTCCCCTCCTTAGAGGTGCCGTCGAGATGTGTCGCCATTTACCTCGATTGCTTGGTGTTGGTAGTTGTCTCCGAAAGAAAGCCTAGATTCGGTGCAGGATCGACACGATTGGCAGCGCCCTCGATGTCGTCTCTATGTTTGGAGCATCGTATCTGGAGACATGGTTTGGTTGTCCTACATTGCTCTCCCTAGGTGTTCGTTGATGTCCAAGATTGATCTTCTACAGTGCAATGTATGCTCGTTTCCATTGACTCCAAGACGGTGCCTTCCCTGGGACTGATTGTCGGAGCTAAATCCGGCAGATCCCTCGGTAGGCTATCCTAGCTAAGTTACAAGGCGAAATGGTAATAGAGACAAGAGGTTTACCCAGGTTCAGGCTCTCCAAAGGAGATAATTCCCTACGCCCTACTTGTGTTTTATTGCATTGAAGTGTATCAAGAGTACAAAGTACCGAGAGATTGTAAGTTATCTATCTACAAGTCTGGCCCTCAGTTTATACAGCATACCGAGGGTCCTAGGGTACATGGACGCTAGTCGTCTATGTATGAAGAGGTAGATTCCTATATGATCCCAGCTTCTGTCTTGCATGCCAGGTCTTTCGAAATCTTCATATGATACCCCATGGGCCGCCGAAAGTGGCCTAGGACGTAATCGACTAGGGGCCCTCAGCCTAGCCCACCAAGTCGGGAACCATAATGGTGAGAGGCCCCTTAGCTGGGACACCGTCAATAGCCCCTGAACTGGTCTTCAAGCTGGATGCACCTCGGTTCACCCGACATGCTCGCCGTCTTCTGTCCCCGGTCTTGAAATTGGTTCAGCAAAATGTTCCCGAATGTTGCATTTACGCAGCCGACCTCCACCAGCCGAGATGCCATCCAAGGTGTGATACAAACCACATCGATCTTGGAAACATCAAATAGAGACAATCGATCTGCACACCAGAAAGATTTCCCTCGTAGCTCATCGTTCGGTGGGACAAGTTCCCGTGCAACGTCTCGAAAGTTCACCTGCCCGGTTCTGACAGACCATGTTGGTCTTATCCACGGGCCCACTTGGACACATGCTTGCCTTGATCTGACGATCAATGTAACATGCATGAGTAGGTCAGAGGCCCATCAAAGCCACGTCCCATCAAGAGGAGCGTGTGCCTCGATCCCCGCATGAGGATCAACAGCCAAATCGTTGATCCCCGCATGAATTTACACTAAGGGCTTCTTTGATTCAAAGGATTCTCAAAGAAATTTTGGAGGATTCTAATCCTTAGGAATTTTTCCTATCTTGGTTGTTTGATTCATAGGAATGTAAACCATAGGAATTTTTCCATAGGATTCATTTGCACTAGATTTCTTAGGAAACATCCCATCCGCTCAAACCTCTTTGAAAGAATCTTGCGTTTTTTCTATGCACAATCAAACACTCGTCAATCCTGTAGAATTCAAGACGACATTCCACTCTAATCCCATGTTTTTCCTATTCCCGCGTTTTGGAAATCCTACGAATCAAAGAGGCCCTAAATCATGGGGATAAAAAGGGGTTTTTCCCGCTACTACGGCTTCCCCTCGCTACAAAAGTGAAGAGGCGATGCGGGGAAGAATTTTACGCTCTCATTTTCCATGCACCCTTCTTATTCCTTGCGCCCAGAGCTCCAAGCGCTCTATCGCTACACCGTCAAGATCCACATGCACAACAACATTACACCACCATTGAAGCCATGGCAGGAGGTCGCCAGCTGCGGAAGGGTGGCCAGCCCATCGACGCAGGCAAGGCTCCTGCCCTCGCGCCCAAGGTAGCTTCCGCCACAAAGGGAAAGTGGAAGGTTTCCATGGTAGCTCTTGGTTAGCTAGACCGGCTCTCCTCCGTCAGATATCTTCTGCCGCTGGAGGCCTCCTTTGCGCACCCCACACTCACTACCGTTAATGGTTTCGTCGTATAGGAGACCATCCCCAAGCCATAGGAGAATGAACATGTATGCTTTGTATCCTTTCTGGTTCGTCATTTGGGTTTCCCCATCCATCCCTTTTTCTGAGGTTGCCTTCACTTCTACTGCCTCCAACTTCATCACCTTTCCCCCAACTCCATTCTCCACATAGCATGCTTTATCACGCCACGTGAGGTTTTCCTTTGCTGCTGGCTACACCTCGGAGTTCAAAAAGAGAGAGAGACTTGGCCATTGCAACATGACTGGATGCCGTTAGCTTGTAGCGTTCCTTCTCTTATAAGGGAACTCACAGCTATCTCTCCACCATAGTGCCGAGCTCAAGCACTTCCGTGTTTCTTTTGTGTTTATAAGAGTATCCTAATAGATGATGTAAACAACTCTGATGCTAAAATAAATTTTTGTTTGAGGCATTTGGGCCAAAAAATAGCTCCATCACATGATGTATATGAATTAGGTGCCCAACTTTATTTTGCAGAAAAAGGCATCGGATCAGGCTACTTAGACGACAGAATATCAAGAGGTCGGGTTGCCTATAGAGAGGGTAGGGGGAGAGATGGAGCGCGGTACACGGCTCTCGTGCGACACGCAACTCTGGTGCGAGTTCGTACCAAATCTCGACACGGCGCTGCTGATTTTCCGGCCGGGTTCGATTCGCCAGCAAGGGCAGCGTCTGGAGCTCATCGACGCTGATGGGGTGGTGGTGGACGCACGGAGCTGGCGCGACGACGCGGGGTTCCAGGTGGGCCAGATGGTGGTCTTCCCTTGCCATCTGGCGCGGCTCGTGGCGGCTGACCGGTGGGGCGACTCTGAGGCGGTTACCGAGGTGAGTAATGGCGAGAGGGGGGAGGGAGAGAGATTATTAGGCCGACGCATCGGTTCTCCACCACTTCCTCCCTCACAGTTCCTATCCACAAAAACCACCGCGACTCGCTGCACCAAGGGTTAGGTTTTGATGACGACGTGCGAGCAGCAGATGTGGGCGCTGTCCGCCGGCGACGAGGTGCTGATGGGGAGACTGAAGGAGATCGACCGCTGGTTTCCAACGGCGAAGGCACTCAACGATGCATCAGGGATGGTGAGAGACAAGCTCAGGGGTGAGGAAATCCTCGGGTGCTTCCCCAACTACGACCGCGAGCCGGCGATGGGGGTGCTTCTCTGGGCGATGCTCGAGGCGGAGTCTCTGATTCCGGAGCAGAGGGAGAAGTGGAAGGTGTTCCGCTCTCTTCGCTACCGCCAGATCCAGCCGCAGGCGCCGCCGTCAGCGCCGCCACAGGAGGTGGTGGTGGGGATCCCGGCTCCAGGATCCAGGTGGCTCCCGATCGAGACTGAGGGAGACGAGGTGGTGGCCGTGCCACCAAGGCGCAGGGCCAGGACGCCAGCGACCCCGACCTCGCTTCCTCGCCACTCCCCCCGCTTCCCGAGGCGCCCGCCTCGTCTCCTTGCTCTCTCCCGCCGCCAGTAGGGCGCTCGCCGGCCGGCAATCACTTCTGGTTGCTGGCCGGTGAGGGCTCCGAGGAGGAGGGGGAGGAGGAGGCCCCTGACTATTCTGCATGTATGGAAAAAAATTCTAAGTATTTAGTATCTACTACTTCAATTGAGGTAGATGATGCTAGAAATGTGGGAAAAAGGGGGAAAAGGGATCTCGTGACTTTAATAGGAACAAAAATGGGTCCCAATCCCAAATTGCAGATGACTGCGACAGAGCTTTCTATGATGTTAATAGTTTGGGAGGGAAGAGAAATGAGAAGGAGAAGAGGAAAGTCAAATTAGGAGATAACTCTAAATATATAGGCTTAGATGCTCATATTGTGCATGATCATATGAAAAAGGACAAAATACACCCTATTATGTCTTGGTATGATGAGGATGAAATTGATTTTGGGGAGTTGGATATGCAGAGAACTCCCATTGGGGCATATTTGGCTCCAAAAGAGGAAGAAATGAAGAAAGATTTGGAAGAGGGTTTTTTGAGACCCCTGATTTTTTGGGGGGCTCAGTGGGGCATGATTTGAATATAGATATAGAAGTGGGCCTCGCTTGGTGGAGGCCTAGTGGGCTTAATAGTAGCCCAGCCCATAAAGAGGACTGGGGTCTGGAAGGTATAAAGGTGGGAGAGCAGGGGGAAGGGAAGCAATCCCCCCGCATAGGGTTTCCCCCTCCTCCTCCCACACCGCCACCAGCAGGAAGAATGGCTGGAAACTTTGGGAGAGCTTTTGGAGGTCCCATATTCAATCGAGGAGGTGAGAGTAGGTATGCTGGGGGGAGATTCAACTATACTGGTAGAGGAGGGGGATGGAATTGAGGCAGATATACTTCGACAGAGAGAGCTGGTGGTTTTGGAAGAGGTGGTGGCGGATCTGGTGTAGGAAATGGGGTTGGCAGAGGATTTGAAGATGAAGAAGAACTTGTTGTCGAGGGAAATGGAGAAAATCTGGTGTGGCAAGTGAAGACAGGGAAGAAAGAGACAGTGGAAGATAGTAATAAAAGAGCAATTGGTGAGGGGGGCAATTCTGAAGCAGAGAAGGAAAAAGAGGAAGAACAGTTGGTTCAGAAAGATCAAAATCAACAGCAACAGTTGCTCGCTTCTCTGCTCTCTCAATTAGTGCAAGGATTAAAGGGCAGTGAGAAAGAGCAAATAGAGGGAATGCTAGGGAAACCTCTGGGTAATCAGGCTGGAAGAGATGTTCAGAGGAAAGAGGAAAAAATTGGAGAAACTGTGCAAAGAGCTGATAAAAGGTTTGAACAGGACTCAATGATGGAGATGAAGAAATAGGGGGAGAGGCCATTGGCGATTGGCCTTGGAAGATAATAAAAAAGGGATGGACAGATTCAACAAGCAAGTTTGTGGTAAATGCAAAGATCCTAGACACTCTACCAGAGAATGCAGGGTAGGACACTGTTTGATCTGTGGAAGGGATAATCATATCACTAGTGAGTGTAACTTGCTGAAGAAGATGAAGCCAGTACCAAAATATGTTGGATATGCTGCTAAGGGGCTGGGAATCTTGTTGGTTCAGAGTTATAAAGATGTGCTAGTGGCTGAACACACAAACCCTCTGGGTGTGGTGATTATTAGAGAAGGGCAGATCAATGAAACTGAACTAACCAAGGCTCTAGGAGAGATGTTTGACTGGGGATGGCAATGGAGAGTAAAAGAATTTAGGAAAAATGTCTTCATGATGAGATTCCCCAATAAGGCAAAACTGGTGGAACTGGCAAAATTCAATGACTTCAATCTACTGGGGACTGGGGTGGTGATCAAAGTTCAACCTTGGTCACTGGATCATCAGGCTATAGGGAAAATGCATACAACTTGGATCAAACTGAACAAGGTGCCTAACTGTTTCAGACACTTCTTGGGCATTTGTGAGGTTGCTGTTGCAGTGGGGCCTGTGCTAGAAGTAGATATGGATACAATAAATGAGGAGAAAGTCAGGGTCAAATGTGGGATCAGAGATGTGGAAAGAATTCCATCCCAAGTGGAAATCACTGCCCCTAATCTGCTCATGTTCAGGATTGGTGCAGAAGTTGAGAAGGTGGTTGAAATTGGCTGGTATAAAGAAGAAAAGAGAAAAAATGATAATATATGTAACCTAGAGGATGGAGAGGGAGAATTAGAAAACAGAAAGAGAACAAAGATGGAGGATATAGAACACAAAGGCATTGTACTGGGATGCTTATCTCTTAAGCAAAGTGAGGAAATAGATGGGAAAATTGAAAGAATGAGATCGCAAGTGGAAGAGAGCATGGTGCAATGGCAAAATGAGATGAACACTGAGAGAAGGAAGTGGCAAAAAGAAAGTGACATTATGTTTAGTAAAATTAAATCTCTGGAAGAGGACAAAGTCAGACACAGTGCATTGTGGGCTAAGACTGAAAAAAGAATTAAGGAACTAGAGAGTAATCAACAAACTATGCAGGACCTCGTGGGACAGCAAAAAGAAGAGATCCAGAAGCTAATTCAAGAGGCTGCTAATAGAGAACTGTGACGCCCCCGATTCAATCATACACTAATCATGCACGCAAACGTGTATGATCAAGACCAGGGACTCACGAGAAGATATCACAACACAACTCTAACACATAAATAAGTCATACAATCATCATAATACAAGCCAGGGGCCTCGAGGGCTCGAATACAAGTGCTCGATCATAGACGAGTCAGCGGAAGCAACAATATCTGAGTACAGACATAAGTTAAACAAGTTTGCCTTAAGAAGGCTAGCACAAAAGTAGCAACGGTCGAAAAGGCAAGGCCTCCTGCCTGGGACCTCCTAACTACTACTCGAAGCCGAACTCCATGTAGAATCATCCTCGGGATCTCTAGCTCCTGGACTCCAGCATCTGGTTGCGACAACCAGGTATAGAAAGGGGAAAAGAGGGAGAAAAGCAACCGTGAGTACTCATCCAAAGTACTCGCAAGCAAGGAGCTACACTACATATGCATGGGTATATGTGTAAAGGGCCATATCAGTGGACTGAACTGCAGAATGCCAGAATAAGAGGGGGATAGCTAATCCTGTCGAAGACTACGCTTCTGGCCACCTCCATCTTGCAGCATGTAGAAGAGAGTAGATGGTAAGTTCACCAAGTAGCATCGCATAGAATAATCCTACCCGGCGATCCCTTCCTCGTCGCCTTGTTAGAGAGCGATCACCGGGTTATATATGGCACTTGGAAGGGTGTGTTTTATTAAGTATCCAGTTCTAGTTGTCATAAGGTCAAGGTACAACTCCGGGTCGTCCTTTTACCGAGGGACACGGCTATTCGAATAGATAAACTTCCCTGCAGGGGTGCACCACATAACCCAACAAGCTCGATCCCATTTGGCCGGACACACTTTTCTGGGTCATGCCCGGCCTCGGAAGATCAACACGTCACAGCCCCACCTAGGCTCAACAGAGAGGTCAGCACGCCGGTCTAAATCCTATGCGCACAGGGGTTTGGGCCCATCGCCCATTGCACACCTGCACGTTGCGTACGCGACCGGAAGCAGACCTAGCCTAGCAGGCGTTCCAGTCCAATCCGGCGCGCGCCGCTCCGTCGCTGACGTCAAGAAGAGCTTCGGCTGATACCACGACGCCGAGTGCCCATAACTGTTCCCGCGTAGTTGGTTAGTGCGTATAGACCAAATGGCCAGACTCAGATCAAATACCAAGATCTCGTTAAGCGTGTTAAGTATCCGCGAACGCCGACCAGGGCCAGGCCCATCTCTCTCCTAGGTGGTCTCAACCTGCCCTGTCGCTCCGCCATAAAGTAACAGTCGGGGGCCGTCAGGAACCCAGGCCCACCTCTACCGGGATGGAGAAACCTGTCCTTTCAGCCCCCTCATCAGAATCACTTGCGGGTACTCAACGACCCGACCCGACTTTAGTCACCACATGTGTCATGTATATAAAGTATATAGTATATACCCGTGATCACCTCCCGAAGTGATCACGGCCCAGTAGTATAGCATGGCAGACGGACAAGAGTGTAGGGTCACTGATGGAACACTAGCATCCTATACTAAGCAGTAGGATAGCAGGTAAGGGTAACAATTGTAGCAACAATGATAGGCTATGCAGCAGATTAGGATTAACCGAAAGCAGTAACATGCTACACTACTCTAATGCAAGCAGTATAGAGAAGAATAGGCGATATCTGGTGATCAAGGGGGGGCTTGCCTGATTGCTCTGGCAAGAAGGAGGAGTCGTCAACAGCGTAGTCGGTCGGGGCACCAGCAGCGGCGTCGGTCTCGTAGTCTACCGGAGAGAAGAGGGGGAAGAAACAATGAATACAATACAAACAGATGCATAACGATGCATGACATGACAAAGTGTGTTGCTAGGTGTGCCCAAACGCGGTACTAGGTGATACCGGCGAAGGGGGGAAACATCCGGGAAAGTATTCCCGGTGTTTCGCGTTTTCAGACAAATGAACCGGAGGGGGAAAGTTGCGAGTTCGATATGTTAGGGATGTGTGGCGGACGAACGGGCTGCGTATCCGGAGTCGTCTCGTCGTTCTGAGCAACTTTCATGTACAAAGTTTTTTCATCCGAGCTACGGTTTATTTTATATTAATTTTAAAAGGTTTAAATCATTTTTAGCATTTATTTAATTATTTTAATCCAACATTATCCAGAACAGTGCACGCTGACGTCAGCATGACGTCAACAGTCAACAGAGGAGTTGACTGGTCAGCTGACGTGTGGGTCTCGTTCGTCATTGACTGTTAGTCTAATTAGGGTTTAACTAATCTAAGTACTGTTTAATTAAGCTAACTAGTTAATTAGATTAATTAAATATGATTAATTAATTCATT
This sequence comes from Aegilops tauschii subsp. strangulata, assembly GCF_002575655.3. Classification (NCBI taxonomy): domain Eukaryota; kingdom Viridiplantae; phylum Streptophyta; class Magnoliopsida; order Poales; family Poaceae; genus Aegilops; species Aegilops tauschii. The sequence goes on along the minus strand of NC_053038.3, from coordinate 19,113,965 downwards.
AATTAATTTAATTATTTTAATTATTTTAATTTTTTTATATTCATCATTTTTTTAACGTTCCAGGGGCTGGGCCCACATGTCATTGGCCCTAGGGGCCTTAGCGGGTTAGGGCGGCGGTTAACGGGGCAGGCGCTGGGTGCGGGCGCTCGTGTGCGCCCGAGGCCACCAGGGGGCGGCGACGCCGGCCACGGCAGAGGCCGGCCGCGGTGCGGCCAGCGCGCGGGCCGGGCGGCAGCGATGCGTCGACGTGCGTGGGGGCGAGCAGCGGAGGCGAGGGGAGGCGTGCGCGGCCCAGTGGTGCAAGGCGAGGCCAAGGCAGGGGTGAGCAGGGCGGGAGGCCGTGGACGTGCAGCAGCGCGCAGGGCCGCGTCATGCGCGGCGCATCCGCGTGCACGACAAACGACATGGGGAGGCAGAGAGCGGGAGGAGGGGGCGCAGCTCACCCCGTTTGTAGGGGATCAGGGTCGACAAGGCGCGATGGCGCAGGCGAGGAGGAGGCGGGGACGCGAGCGACGTGGACGAGGCAGTCCGGTGGGGTCCGGCGACGGAGCGGTTGTGGATGGGGCGTTGAGGTGGCGGGGCGCCGACTTGGTGTCGGGGAGGCGGTCGACGGCGTCGTGGCGAGGTCACGTCGGCGTAGGGGCAGGCGACCCGAGGCGGCACCGGGCGGCGGCGTCGAGGCAGCGTTGACGAGCAGCGGCGGCGGGGTCGTCCGTCGATGGGGACGCCTTCGGGCGATGGCGGACGAGGCGTCGAGTGGACGACGACCCGAGGCAGGGGCACGGCGTCGAGGCGGTGGGGGCGTCCAGCGAGGCGGGGCGACGGGGAGAGCGGCGCCATCGTCGGGGCCTCAGGCGGCGGTGGTTGGAGACGGGCGACAAGGACGACGGGGCGCCGGCGATGGGCGCAGGGGCAAGGTGTCAGGCGCGCGGGGTCGATCCCGATCCAATCTGGATCGGGAGGGGGAAAGGTGGTGACGTGGGGGGGAGTGGGGGAGCGAGGCTAGGGTTTCTGGCACCCGGGGGGAGTAGTAGCGGGCACGGTTGGGCTTGCCTGGCGGCCCTGTAGCCTGCTGGGCCGAGGCCCGACTAGGGGGTCCTGTGGTTGCCTTTTCCTTTTCTTTTCTTTTCTTCTTTTTTATTTTTTTATTGAATTATACTTTTCTGTTTGCAAAATGTTTAGCTCCTAAATGATTTTTATAAAATATGGGAGCTAGCTCATAATTTGAAGTGCATTAGATCCGTGCACCAAAAATTAGTTTGGGTGAAATACTAATTCATATTAAATTTAGATTAATTAAAAGGTTATCAAATGTTGTTGTTTGCCACTGTTTGAGGTTGTTAGGGTCACTCAACTGATCCATTTAATGTTAGTTACAATTTTGTAGTTGCCTCTGAATTATTTGTTACTTAACGAACATTTTAGTTTTAATACTTGAAAACTTTTATTGTTTGCTTGAATTTTAATTTGAATTTGAATTTAAATTGGTTTCGAACTAACGCGAGATTAGCAACAGTAATCGAAGTGACGTGGCATCATGATCAGAGGGTTGCTGTAGCTTAATTATCCGGGCGTCACAATTCTCCTCCACTACAAGAAATCTCGTCCCGAGATTTAAGAGGTGGAGTAAGGGGGAAAGTTATTGTTACGAAATTCTAGCGAGTCTTCTTGTTCTTGGCAGCTCTTCCCGAAGAGGACGATCCATTACGTTGATGTCTTCATTCCGCTGCTTCAAGTCATCATGATGAACTCGGCATCCTTTCTCCAGGAACTCCATCGTACTTACGAAAGAATAAAGGGGTGGGTATTCCGGGAGAATGGACCTTGACAAAGTTGACTATCTGGTCAATAACATCGGGGAAGGTGGCGGAAAGTAACTCTCGAATTGAAACTTAAGAAGATATCGAGAGCCAGTAAGAAGGTACCATGAGAAGTTTAAGCGGGTAGACAATCGTTAGATGCCTGAACAAAGTGTGAAAGGGGTCCAGAGCAACGAGAAATAGTATTGCGCCTAATACCAGAATAGATGACTAGGAAGGTGGCCCATGAATTAAATACGAAGCCAAGCGTGGGGAATAACCATTAGAAACAGGGTTGTATATGAGAGTCAGGTTTCGATCCTGTGGAACTGTGGGTTATGGGCCCACCATGTGGGTTAAAAGTAGGAAGGGCGGAGACGTCTTGCGTGATCATGCAAGCAAGGCATGTCAGAGGGTAGCCTGTCGATTATGTCGGCAACAACGTCGATACCAAGGGCGAGGGACGAAGAGAACCATTTTCCTGCTCGTTGAACGAGGCAGACCAATAGGCAAAGTTCTCGTCCATCGGTGGCTACCGGAATGTCATCAACAGTAGAAACAGGGTCCGTCGGAGTAAATAGCCACGGGTAGCCTAACCGACTGCCCCTGGTTCTTCTGAAAAAATTATCAGGCCTTCGAACCTCCAAGCACTCCGAGCATCGGGCCGCCTTCCCTGGCCGGCTACTCCTGGAGCCGACTTCCGGAAGGGGACCCAGCCTCAACAACCACTCCCCAAGGCCACTACCGGGCGGCCGACTCCAAGAAGTCGGCCAAGAAGAGCGCCGACTCCAAGGAGCCGGCCGAGACCACAACCACCCAAGCTACACCCACATAACGGTGACAAGACGAGGTGTGGCCACAGTGCGGCCCACTACCCCCGAGGCCCGAGGCAGGCGTGGCCACAGATTGTCTCCTGTGCGGCTCGGCACTGTAGCCATGCCAGCCTCAACGTCATCCACGACCGACTCCTGTACGGCCCGCAGGCGCCGGGCCCCTTCCGCCAGAGAGAGGCGCGGAGGCGGCCCGGCCTCCCCCAGTCGACCGAGGGTGTAGCCAGCCCCCAGAAGCCGGCTACCCCCTTCCTCAAAGCAGGAGCCCCATTAAGGAGACAAGACGAGGTAAGTCTATAGTGAGAGCCCCCGAGACGGCCCATTGTAGCCACGCTCACCTCGACCAAGCCCTCGTCATCAAAGGCGAGGCTACAGTAAGCAGCCGCCGACAAGACCCTAGGCGGTGGGGCCGGCCTATCGACCAAGAAGCCGGCAGCCGGCGGGACCCACCAGTCGGCGGGACCCAGCAGCCGGCGGAGAAGCCGGCGAGCGTAGATACTGACGGCTGGGACCAGTGCCCAGCCGGATTACCATTGTACCCCCGGGGGGTAGGCCTATATAAACCCCCGGAGCACCCATGCAAAGGGTTTGCTTCTAAGCATAGCACACACACCATAGATAGAGAGAAGCAAGAGCTAGCCTTGTTCTTCTTCTCCCTTGATCCCAACAGCTCTAGGAGCGATTGTAGCTACCTTTCCTCGATCTAGTGATCATGCGGAGACCCCGCAGAGCAGGACTAGGGGTGTTATCTCCTCGGAGAGCCCCGAACCTGGGTAAGATCCGCCGGCGTGCATGTCTTCGCCTCATCCTGTTTCCAAGCACCGGCGACGTCTTATTGGCTCCCACAATGATAAGCCATCCATTGGCATATGTCGCACCAACCACCCGACATTTGGCGCCCACCGTGGGGCCAGGTGCACCGTCGTCCGGAGACCTGTTCTGGACGGGAACCCTCTTCCTCCCCCGTGAGCGCAGCCAGCCTGCCACGCCCGATGGCGTTTGCCTCGACGCGCTGCAAGGCGTCGACGACGCCTGCGCTGCGAGCTGCCTCGCCGATCTGCTCGGTGAGACTCGCATCTCCGACGAGCCTGCGTCCGACGCAGGCACAGACTACCCCGAGAACCGCCTCGTCAGCCTCCTCGACCAGCTTCATGTCTCCAGCGAGCCCGCTACAGATGTGGAGTCGGTCGGCTCCACCGACCCGATGCTCATCGACTCCGACGCGGCGTCGCTCGACGCCTACCCCTCCGACGTGGTGGTCTTCGACGATCCACTCCCTCGAGCTGACAGCGGCAGCAGCGCCGTCACCGAAGTGCTGGTCATCAGCCACGTCGCCAACTCGGACGAGGACGCCCACGACGCCCTGCAAGCGGCGATGCACGACCTCTCCGTCCCCATCCCGGCCGATGCCGACGCCGAGACCCTGGAGGCACGCCGCCTCGCCCTCATCACGGAGGGCCAGAAGATAGCCTCCATGAGGCGCCTCACTGAGGCCCACCAGCGCGAAGTCGACCGCGCCGCCTTCGGTACGTCGCCGCCTAGCGGCCCGAGCCGAGCCGGTTTCGCCCAGAAGCGCGGCGCGGCCGTCGCTAGCATGCTGGGGGCAGATCGCCCCGTCTACGCCACCCCGCTCGAGAATCTGCGAGCCGCTCAGGCGGCCGCAGAAGAGCTCAATGGGCTGGGAGCCGATGAGCTCCCCTACATGACGAGATGGATCCAGCAGCTGCTCGACGCGGCCGCAGAACGGCACGAAGCCGGCGCTCGTGCTGATAGTCATCCCCCGCGCCGAGAGCACGCCGCAACGTCCCGCTCGCCGACTGCGAGCGGCGCACGCCAGAAGAAAGACAAGGAGCCGGCTGCCAGCCGCAGCCGGACTCGCATCACCATCGAGCGCGACGCGGACGACCGCCCTCGAGCTGTAGAGCACCAAGGAAATCTGCCTCCTCCCCCGCCTCGACGAGAAAGACGCCTCACTCCGCCACCTATCACACACCCAACTCTTGGCGACCGACTCGGCCGCCGAGAAGGAGTCGGCGAGAACGACGCCCGCCACAGGATCGACCGCCTTGCTCGATCCATGGCGTTAGAAGAAGAAGACGATGTCGGCCCACCATGCTTTGGCCCCCGCATCCGCGACGAGCCCTTCCCCAAAGGGTTCTCGCTCCTCAGAGACACGCCCAAGTACAACGGCTCGGTGAAGCCGGAAGATTGGCTCATCGACTACTCCACGGCCGTCAGCATAGCCAACGGCAATCGGCGCGTCGTCGTGAAGTACGTCCCCCTCATGCTGCAGGGCACTGCGCGCACATGGCTCAACAGCCTCAAGCCCTACAGCATCAACAGTTGGCTGGACTTCACCGAAGTCTTCGTCCGCAACTGCACCAGCACTTACAAGCGGCCTCCCAAGCCTCGCCAACTCTCCCTCTGCGTCCAAGGGCCCAACGAGTCGACCCGCGACTACCTCACGCGATGGGCCGAGCTCCGCAACTCCTGCGAGGGGGTGCATGAGGTTCAAGCCATCGAGTACTTCACCGCCGGGTGCCGAGAGGGCACCCTCCTCAAGCACCGACTCCTCTGCGACGAGCCGGCCACCCTCGACGAGTTGCTGGTCATCGCGGACAAGTACGCCATGGCCGACTCCTCGATGAAGACCGAGCTGAGAGTAGACGCCTCTGGGAAGGTGATTGCTCTGGCTCCCAAGACGCCGGCTGGCGACCCCAATCGGCGCCCTTACCAGAACGATCACAAGCGCAAGGCCCCCATGCCGACTTCCTCCAGTCGGCAGGTAGCCACAGTTGAAGACGAGCAGCCTGAAGAATGGCCCGCTCCCAAGAAGAAGGGTGGAAGGCCGGCTTGGCAGCCGTCTTTCTCCTACGAGCAAGCTCTCGACGCCCCCTGCAAATTCCACAGCGGCGCGAAGCCGTCCAACCACACAACCCGGAAATGCCACTGGCTCACCCGCATCACCAAGGGCGAGGGAATGCTGCCGCCTCCGCCTCCCGGCCCGCCGCCTCCAGCCCCTCAGCAGCCGGCGGCTCGGCCGGCAGTCGGCGCCATCCAAGATGAATTCCCCGAAGAGCACGCCGCCTATGTCGTCTTCACAAGTCAAGCCGACGACAAGCGCAGCCGACGCCGACAGCACCAAGAAGTGAATGCAGTCGCCACCAGCGCCCCCGAGTTCATGCACCGGTCAGAAAAGCCAATCAGCTGGAGCCAGGCCGACCACCCAGAGGTGA